>NC_072768.1:30566081-30869411 GCF_022539595.1 Amphiprion ocellaris
CAGCACCGTCACACCGATGATGAAGAACTTGACCAGAAACTGAATGTAGATGGGCACACATTCAGCGGTCCAGACAACCCCCTGAATCCAGAAGGTATCGATGAGGAAGCGAGTGATGAGGATGATGACAGTGATAGTAGACATGAACAGGCCTGAAGACACAGACAGAAAGACGGACAGAGACAGAGCTGAGATTAGCTGTGAACCTGATGGTGAAGCACTACACATGTAGCAAGCAGGAGCAGTAAAAAGGTGACTTGGGCTTGTATCTATGTTGAATTTCAGAATTCCTCCTGCTTTATAGGTAACTTAAACTGCTCCTACAACATCGGAATAGGACTGAGTGTTATTGATGTACTGACTTTCAATGAACACAACCACTGAGAGACATGCTGCTTTACCACACACTCAGACGAAGTTGGTTTAGTTTTCTAACTGTTGTGCTTTGCCTTGAACAATGTTGAAAATACAAATAATAGCTTTTATATGCCCAAGATTTGTGTGTTTAGATGAATAATAGGCAGCTATGAAACATTTCTAAGGAAACCATTCCTACACAGTCACAGAGTTTTACAGAGTCTAGTGCATCTCAGATATTTTTTGTATGTCAAATGTGCTAAGATGATGTCGGCTATAGTCACCTCCCCATGAAGAAAATGTGAGGAAGATTAAATTTGTCCATGCATTTATAAATTCTAGGTTGGACTACTGTAATTCCCAGTAACTCTCTGGAAAAACCTCTAGCTGATCCAAAAGCAACAGAGATTGTATTTCTTCCATATTAGCTTCTCTTCATTGGCTTCCTGTAAAATCCAGAATAACATTTAAAATTCTTCTCCTCACATGCAAATCCCTTAATGACCAAGTTCCATCTTATCTTTAAGACTGTCTTGTTCCATATTATCCCAGCAAAGCACTTTGCTCTCAGGCTGCAGATTTACTTCTGGTTACTTGATTTTCCAAAAGCAGAATGGAAGACAGAGCCTTCAGCTGTCAGGCTCATCTACTGATGGGTAAATGTCTCTACTTTTAAGATCAGGCTTAAGACTTTCCTTTTTGATAAAGTTTATAATTAATTATTCTGCTAGAGGTGATTCAAAGACTGATTAATTGTTGATGGAAGTTTTGTCTCTTTGTCTTGCAAAACTCCATTTTCTGCTATGAACAAAAAGGCTGCAAGAATTTTTGTTTATCTGTGAAGGCGTCTCTTTCAAGAATGATCAAAACTTATCATTAATAAGCAGATAAATTCATGTCTCTTCTTCACAGAACATCTCTCCTAAATATCCAGATGTTTGGGTTTGTTTGAATCATAACATAGATTGACACCTATGACTGAAAGAAGAACCAAATATTGATTACAGAAGACTTTTTAGGACTGATTTCAGCAGTAACAAAACATTAGGAGAAGAAACACAGGAAAGTACTGAATAATTTGAAAACCATTTTATAATAAAAGTCTAATAAAAGAGCACAGTAACGTGGCCTTCACCCGGCAGGAAGCTGGTGTTCAGCCTCCAGTTGACTTCTACGTTACTGTGACGTTCACACTCTGTTCTTCCATTTTCAGATTCTCTGTTTGTACCTGCTTTGCCGATCTGCACAGCCAGCTTGGTCAGCTTGCCCTGCAGGACAGATTTCTCCTTCTTTGGTAGGTTTTTTTTCTTTTTGTCTTGTTCTCCATCCTCATTAAGTGGCTGCATTTCCACAGTGGCTCCGTCCTTGTTTTTTCCTACAGAGGACAAAAGAAGTGAAACAGTCAGGTGTTCGAAGATAAATCATCAAAGCTGCAGCTGTTGCCAGTGGAACACAGTTTTATTTATCTGGATACATTCTCTATCAAAGGTCTGTGCTTAAATAATGGGTTAAATCTTAAATAACAAAAAGAAAAAGAAGACAGAAATCAACACTCCCTCCAGGTATTTTGATTTAAAATCTCCTCCAAGCTAAATATGAAATATCAGAAAAAGTTGACTTTCACTGATAAACCCAAACTGCAATTCAAAATTATGTGTTAAATTAAGTAGAAAGTAAACAAATCATTCTGTGAGTGAGAAAAGTATTAGTGATAGTAAGAGGAAATGTTCCGAGCAGATTAAAGATATGTTATGCTAGTATAATAAGTGCTGTGGGAATATTCATTACAAGATCATTACAATGGCAGGCAAAATAGAGTTTGCATCAACAGCAAAATTAAAACCAAGCAGATCATAAAATAGCAGGATCCATGGTAAAATATATTTTAAAATACTTGTAAAATAGGAAGAATTTGAAGCAAAGTGCTGTCTTGGCTTCACATTACATCCCAGGTCTCTCTGCAGTTGAGGGGGAAAAAAATCCTGTCCACCAAGTAAGCAACTTCAGCAGCACAAAAACCACCATGAAGAAGTGTTCATGCAGGATGCTACCATTTTCCTTCATGACCAGCAGGATCTGAGGACAGTGTCAGTATGTGTCAACATGTCATACTGTACACGATAATAGAAGGACATGACAAGAACTAATACATAATGAAAGGGATGATGGCTAGCCTTTTAATCTAAGTGTTAACTGACAGAGCAGTTAGAGTGTGACACAACAAATAGCTGAAGGCTTATGGTGCTGTGTGTCATTAGTGTGGAGGTCTAGTCCCAGTGTGGGACTATTGTGTTGCGTTGGTTCATCAATGAGTCACAGCAAACCTCCAAATTAACACAGAGTCAACAGACACTGGCCTGTTTGTGACAGAGTGTGTGTGTGTGTGTGTGTGTGTGTGTGTGTGTGTGTGTGTGTGTGTGTGTGTGTGTGTGTGTGTGTGTGTGTGTGTGTGTGTGTGTGTGTGTGTGTGTGTGTGTGTGTGTGTGTGTGTGTGTGTGTGTGTGTGAGCATGCTGATCCCATCTCAGTAATGAGGTTATTAGTGGACAGGCAGGCAGCAGCAGCAGGCAGGAGAAGAAAGCAGCTGCCGAGCTTAAGGCCGATAATCTGCTTGGTCCTAATCACCATCAACAGAGTGAGGAGCACCTGCTTGTGCTGCTCAGACCACAGGGACACACACTGCAGTATGTGGGTCCACAGGGGCCACAAGGAGCCAGGAGGACCCTCCAGTGACCAGGGAAAACATGAGGAGGCCCAGGGGAAACCACCTTATGCAAACCAGCTAGTGACAAAAGGATTTTTGAACTGATTGGCTGAATAGATCTACACCACCTGGCTGCTAGCTCATATTGGCTTACAAGACAGCAACGGCAAAGATGACGGTGTTGTACAAACACTGCATATGATCCACTTTACAGAGACGTCCTGATATGAAGGATATAGTAGAATTGTTCCATCTCACCAAAACTAAAGCTTTCTCATCAAACCATCAACTCAAGATACAGTCTAACCTTCTGACAAATCCTTTAATTGATTGTGAGATAATTTTACATGTAAGATGGACATGAGTGAATTTGTGCTCAATTACTGTTATATAAAAAAATCTGTAGGAAGACAGACATTTTACAGTAAAATATTACCCAGCTGTGAGTGAATTCATGACAAAGTGGAGGAAAGAAATCAGTCAAACAAAGACTGAATTTTAAATTGATAAGATAAAAGAAACTGTTGTGGTTCAGGGGGTAGAGTGGGTTGGTGGTTCAATCCCTGCTCCTTCTACCTGCCATGGACTGTCATGTAACGACAGCCACTTGTCACATAAAGCAACCTCACACAGGTGAGTTACATAAAAAAAAAAAAAATCATCCTTGTACAGTTTTAATGAACAGGGAAATTAGCTACAGAGACCAAAACGGTTTGGTTTTTTTTTGTACCAGGCTATAAACAGGTTTATTTCTGCTTTAAAGTTGGACTTTCTAATGTGGGGATCTGTGAGAATTGACTCCTTACCCGGAGGTTGCTGCTTGGTAGCCAGTGATTGATGTGAAATGCATGCTGGGATACATGACTACCTACACACAAGCAGGTCCCACATTGCATTGTAGACTTCAAACTGGGATGGTACTGACTGATAGTGTTTGACAAGAACACAGCCTGAGACAGGCCTCAAGTCTCACACCCTCACAAAGTCCACAAATGTCACACGTCGGACCCAGAGTACTTAATTTAGTCAAACACAGCATTTTTGTAAATCCTCACACCACTCAGGAAAAGAACCCCATCAGGTGGCAATGCTTCCGTTGACAACATGTGATTCTATCTGACCAATGATGAACTGTTGGTCACTACACTGCTCCTTAGGTTCCTCACAGAGCACATTGCTTAAAGTCTGCCACACATACTGACAAAATGACACCCAAGCAAACACATGACCAAGACCAATCTGCAATCTGCAGCCAGGCACCACCACGGTCCACAGAGACCAGTATAGCTGTGAATGAATCAGCCAACTGAAGCTGCTGCTGTCTATTACAACCTTCACACATGAGCAGTTACAAGCAGTGATGTGCTGCTTACCTTTCTTGCCTTTGTCTTCTTTTTTACCTGTAAGTGTAAAAAACTGGTTAGTTATTCATACATAAAGAATGAACCATTAATAAAGCACCAAAAGAGCCAGAATATAAATATCCACTACCGTTCAAAAGTTTGGGGTCACTTAGAAATGTGCTCATTTTTGAAAGAAATGCAGTTTTTTCCAATGAAGATAATATTAAATGAATCAGAAATACAATCTACACATTGCTAATGTGGTAAATGACTATTCTAGCTGGAAACCGGTGGTTTTTAATGGAATATCTCCATAGGGGTACAGAGGAACATTTCCGGCAACCATCACTCCTGTGTTCTAATGCTACATTGTGTTAGCTAATGGTGTTGAAAGGCTAATTGATGATTAGAAAACCCTTTTGCAGTTATGTTAGCACACGAAAAACAGTGTGAGTTTTCATGGAAAACATGAAATTGCCTGGATGACCCCAAACTTTTGAACGGAAGTGTAGAATAATGATGTCAGTCCACCATTTTGATCCAAGAGAGCAAAATGACTGTTGGATGGATGGCATGGTGTTCAGTGTAGACATTCAAGTCCCCCACAAGATGAACTGCACTGATTGTGCAGAGCAGCTGACTTTCTTTTTAACACCACTATTGGGTATCAGTTTGCGTCTGCATGCTTTAAGTTGTGTTAGTAGGATGTTCCTGGTGTTTTGTCCCAAAAACAAACCTCCATGTTACTACCAGTAGAACAGCAGAGGGAGTCATATCAGCTTCAGAGTGCTTCTTGTAATTAAGCCCCAGCCTTACATGGCAGCTTGCTATAGATGGGGTTCTTATTTGCAAATATTACTGGAACTATGCGAACAAAAAAGACTGTTCGGCCAACAGTGATTTGCTGAAAATTAATGAATTAATGACAATTTGTGCCACATCCAGGGAATTCAAAATCTCAGTCAGACAACTGCTGTAAAAATTATTTGGTTCCAATCAGATCCATCCATCCATTATCTATACACCGCTTAATCCTCATTAGGGTCGCGGGGGGGGCTGGAGCCTATCCCAGCTGACTCGGGCGAAGGCAGGGGACACCCTGGACAGGTCGCCAGTCTGTCGCAGGGCTACATATATAGACAAACAAGCACTCTCACATTCACACCTACGGGCAATTTAGAATGATCAATTAACCTCAGCATATTTTTGGACTGTGGGAGGAAGCCGGAGTACCCGGAGAAAACCCACGCATGCACAGGGAGAACATGCAAACTCCATGCAGAAAGATCCCGGGAAAGCCGGGACGCGAACCAGGGACCTTCTTGCTGCAAGGTGAAAGTGCTAACCACTACGCCACTGTGCAGCCTCCAATCAGATCACTGAATGAAATTGCTCCACTATGTTTGCTATTCAAAGAAATGTTTAGCAAAAATAATTATTTAAAAAACCCTTCATGGTATTGGTTGTTTAGACTGTCTCCAATACGGAGCTGGTACTGCTAGTGTTACTAAGCTAACTGAATCAAAGTAAAAATGTTCACAACTAGGTTACTTTACAAGCTGCCACATTCAGGAGAAGTTTTACAGTGACCATAAACACACTGTACAAAATATGATGCATGTAAGCAATCTAGCTGGTCTGTAACAAAAAGGAAATGACTGGCACCTATTATATTGGAAACCTTGGTAGCCTGGACTGTACAGGTAAGATCAATACATTAATTATCAGTCATTGTCACAAATTACCAGATCTTCACACCAATTCAGACAATGAGTAGATTTTAGAAATGTGCAAATGGTCAGCACTCACATGGATTGATAGATACTCCTGTCTCAAAGATGAAGCCAGTGTTCATACACATACTTATACTACCGTTCAAAAGTTTGGGGTCAGCCAGACAATTTCATGTTTTCAGTGCAAACTTACACTTTTATTCATGTGCTAACATAGCCGCACAAGGGTTTTCTAATCATCAGCTAGCCTTTCAGCACTATTTGCTAGCACAATGTAGCATTAGAACACATAGGAGTGATGGTTGCTGGAAATGGGCCTCTGTATCCCAGTGTAGATATTTCACTAAAAATCATCTGTTTCCAGCTAGAATAGTCATTTACCACATTAACAATGTCTAGGCTGTATTTCTGATTCATTTAATGTTATCTTCATTGAAAAAAATGCTTTTCTCTTGGATGGGAACCTTTCTAAGTGTCCCCAAACTTTTGAACGGTAGTGTATATACTTTGTATAATAATCTTTCTTCTGCATTTTGAAGATTTTCCAGCCATGTTTTGTACACTTTGGGCTGTTTACTGCACAACAACTCCTTTCAACCTTGCACCTGCTGATATTTCCCAACTTATTTTGACCAATTACTGATATACATATTCACATATTTTTGCCTGACAGATGTTATCCGCCTGGCACTGTTCATCTTGGGATGATATTTGATTTTGTAGCCTTTTTTAGCCAATACCAATGTTGATATCATGCATGTAGCTTCTGTGTCTCTGTGACAACTTTAAACAGATAGCTGCCTATTGGTATGAGTGAATAAGGGGCAGAAAGGGCTTTGATTAAAAGCACAATTTTGGTCAACTTGTTAAAATAGATGTGAACTTGCTTCTGTAAGATGAATGAGTGTAACAACAGCAAAAAGTGTCAAACTGTCAATGTGGATGATTCCTACCAAATCTATTGTATGTCCCATTTAACTTACTTTTCTTCTCCTTTTTCTCTTTGTTTTTCCGCTCCTCTTTCTTCTTGTCTTTCTTGTCTTCACCATCACCGTCACCTTCTTCACCAGCACCGAGTAGCGTGAAGATAATTCCAGTCTGAGAGTTCACACCTACAGCAGTGACCAACATCTTGCCAGAGCCCTCCATCACATGGGTACCTGAGAGTGTGAGAGGAATGAGGACTTTCACCATTCTACCCTAGAATATGCACCATGTGCTCTCAGTGTCATATGGGTTGACCTTGTGCCTTGTTTAACTCTCGTGTTGTCCTGCAGGTCAAAGCTGACCCATTTTAAAGTTTGAAAATGTGGGGAAAAAATATATTTTCACAGTGAAACTTCTGATGTCCACATTTTCAACATTTTTGGGAAGTCTTTGAACATTTTTTGGTGGAAAAAAAGAAATGTTAACAATGTTCTTAAAGAAAATATTACAAGTTTTACTGATATATATGTAATCACTTTAGACATTTTTAGGATTTTTTTTGGAAGATTTTTACTCATTTTTTGAAAATATTTACATTAATTTTCTTGCCAAATTTGGGGGATTTTTAAAAATAAAATTTTTAAGGGAAACTTTTAAGGAATTATTGGAATTTTCTTCCTGAAGGTTTTGCAAATTTTCAGAAATTTCGGGATTTTTTTTTTTGCTGATTTTTTTCAGACAAGGAAAACAATATTTTTTGGTGCCCGTAAATGAGGACAACAGGAGGGTTAGGAGAAACACTGAGGACTATTATATGTAACCTAATCCAATCTGTGATCTTACTTCAATATGTCAAGCTCTTGGCAAGGTTGCTGTGGTAACCTGTGTTAAGATTTCTGTTTTTAATAAATATGTTGCTGGCTTAATACTGATTTACATATTGTTCTTATGTGTTAAATAAAAGAGTTGTACTGATCTGTGAATAAATAGGAGGGACTGAAGCATCTATCCCAGGCTCTGACAGAATAAATTAAGATTGAACCAGATCAGATAGAAAAGAATGCACACACTGCTGACATACCAACAACTTTAGCTGTGTGCACCATTATTTTTTGCTTTGAAGATCCTTATGCACTTTAAACATTTTTCAGTGTTCTCTCAATCACTATAATCAAGTCAATTATCCGATTGCCAGTATTGTTTAGATGGAGGAGGAAAAAGACTTCATTGGGTTGTTAGTACCATAGAGCCAGACCAAAGAGCCAAACACAACTCATAGCCAGCGCAGTAGCTGCCGACTGTAATGTTTTAAATCATTATGGGCACGAGAAGGACAAATCTAGATACATATATGTAATTGCGGAACCCAGAGCAAGAACCATACAGGTGGTAAAGGTCTGTTTCAATTAGATGCCACTTGGATGTCTTTTTAAATAGATTTTTTTTTACTATTACTGTTGTGACTCTCTCTGAAATTATGCTGCTCTTCCTCCAAACAGAGCACAGGTCACACTGAATTAGGCCGTAATTAGGTGTGGATGGAGCAGAGAGATGCACCTGACAGCAGCATGGGATCTTTGTCGAGAGTCTTCTTGACATGATCCGACTCTCCGGTCAGAGAGCTCTCATCAATCTTCAGATCGTTGCCCTGGATCAAGACACCATCTGCAGGGAGGAGGTCACCTGGAAGACCAACACACTCATTAGGTTACATCATCACTATATCATTTGTGTGTGACACATGGAGGGGGAAATAAATTAACCGATGCAGTGACGTAGAGATATTCTCTCTATATAATGAGAAATAACTGATAATTCTGTTAGTGTTTTTTAACCTTAAACTGTTTAAACTGTAAATAACTGACCACCATATAAATAAACCACAATCTACAGTGAAATTATGGGAATTGTATGTATTTCATGTCCTTGTTTACACTGTCAAATGCTTTCAGATTTATTACTGCTTAAAATATCTACATGCTGCTAGAGGCTTAACTTGCTACAAAATCCCTAGCTAGTTTAAAAATAGCAGTAGTGACTAAGAAACTACACACATATATCTTCACACACAACCTGAGCCATAGTTTTACAAGCAGGTAGTGCAACCCAGGCCAGATTTCTCTGAGGTATTCATTCCACCACTGTGAGATCAGCTCTTCGTACCAGCATAAAATAAAACCTTCTGTTTCTTTTGATGAGTCAATTTGAATGTGGCCTTGAACAAACTTTGTTTTTTTTCCCAAAACATGCAATCATGATTTAAATCAAGAACTGCTAATCAAACAAGAACTCAATAAGATTATGCATCTGTAATGTCAACTTTCAAATTACAGTTTTTGGTCCTGACACATTTCATTCAGTATCACCAAAGTACTTAGGCTTGATATCCAGCTCGAATCATTTCTCTGAGTAAACTGTTAACTTGCCTTGAACCAGTAGAAAGCTCTGCTATAGATCACTTTGTGTTCTCTCACCATATTTGACTTGTGCGATGTCTCCTACTACGATCTCAGACACTTTGATCTGGATCACCTGCCCCCCTCGGACCACGGTAAACTTCTGCTCCTGCTCAATGCGGCTCTGGAGGCCACGAAACTGCTTCTCTTTGCTCCAGTCATTGAAGGCCGTCACCAGCACCACACACACCACAGACAGGAGGATGGCGGCGCCTTCGATCCATCCGGCCTCCGCCTCTCCCTCATCCTCAACACCGCCAGCTGCTTCGCCACAGTCTGAAGGGAGGCAATACAGGCTGTCAACCATTACTTACATGTTTCCCTGCTTCTGTCCACATTCAGTGCAAGCTGATATAAAGTTACACCTGATGTTCCTGGAGGATTCTGGTTTCTGACGACAAATGTATGTAACTTTGAAAGACATGACACAATGCTGCTGTCACACAAAAGCCTCTAACTTTATAGATGGTTTATTTAAACTGAGTCACATATGTTCTGCTAGGTCAGAGGTGAGCTCGGAAAATTTACTCAATGCTTTTCTATATTGTAAAGACCCCCATTGGTGAAAATCAAGTTGTTGTTTTTTTTTTCTTGAGTTGTGAGACAATATTATTGCGCCACAAAACCTCGGATATTAAGTAAACAATTTTTCTGATTTTGGCAACCACTACCACAGTTTGTAGTTGGTCTTCTACCAAGAGTCAAGGCTGCTTTCATTTAAAGACTCTCTCCAATTAAAATCAGGTTTTCACTTTTGCTAACATTTCTATACAGAGTTCTTTCCTGCTAAAAGACACCTCTCTTAGTCAAATAGGCAGCCAGGGTCATGGCATAGCAGTCACACCTTAAAACTATAGTGTACTGATGAGTGTCCAAAAATCACAAACTTCCAGGGTTTAATATGTAACAAACCAAAGGAACCAATCCTGTATGGCTGAATTACACCAATATCACAACTTGTCATTGTGTTATTCTGTAAAGGGAGCAATGGTATAGAGTTGCATCTAGCCATGTAGCCACTTCTAAATGTGTAACTGTAATATACAGAGATGAGTTTTTAGGGGTTTAATCATCTACCAGAGACAGACTTAAACAAACTAGTTTGCTGACATTAAAAATCTAATTTGTAAAGAGGTCAAGGTTAAACTGTCATATAAAACCAAGATGTTGCAACAAGCGCTGAGCAGTATGCGTAATATCAAACAGAACATCTTAGGTTTTTATCAGAAATTATCTCTATTGTGGACTGTACATGAAGTTCAGAGTGAACTTTGGGAAACAGCAGCTTGTTAAAGTATGTAGTATTGTAAGTTTTCAATCTTAACATTTAGATTAAGGTGAGATCATTTAGGTTAATTTGTATTATATATAATTTTGTAATGTTTGCCTGTAAAATTTAAATTACTCAAGTACACTCAGGTAAAATATAATAGTGTAGCATTTAAATATTTAAACTTGTTTGGTACATTCGCAACGGCAATCTTATTTCTCTTTGGAAAGCGGTTTGTAAATATGTGATATACATAACAGTGACTTGACTTCAGTTTGTTAGCGGGAGATGATGAGGCAAGCTGACTGGTAAACCAGGTACAATCTCTTAAATGCAAGCGAAACTGAGTTGCTGTCTCCACATGTTCAATGATCACAGAGTAAACTCTGCAGATGTGGTAGGACTTGGGTCATACTGGACTGTCAGATGAGGAGGCAGCATGAAAAAAGAATACATTAAAGCTGTAGCCAACACCATTTGTTGCGTGGGCATCACAGACAACTTACAGACAATTTTGTAAAATGTCAGTTCATTTTAGACATATTTTGCACACTGTCCTTTATCTGTCTAGGTACAATGTAATTGGAACATCTGACAAATGTCATACCGGCATCTGAATGGGTCAAAGCATATCAGTAAACGCTCCTTGACGCTTTTCCCGTCCAGTTAGATGAAGCCTGGCTGTGTTGAATGGAATATTCTATCAGTGATGGAAACTAATTCACTCACACCAACATTTACATGCCACATAACTGACTCACGAAGAAAGAGTTTTGGAGAAAATGAAAGTGTGCATGCCATCTCCCTGCAAATTCAAGTCAACCTTAGCTTTTTGTTTGGGTATTAATGTAAAGTATTTATTTCAGTGTAGTTCTGTGGTTTATGGTGTGTGCAGACTGGATTCTCTGCTTACAGCGTCAACCCAAAACTCCAGGAAGACTAGTAGACTCTGCTGAGATTTTGGTGTAATTATCGAAACCGAAACTTCATTATGTTCCTCATGTGATGCAAACAAAACATTTTTCCCTTTCAAAGTAACAGGAAAAGGATTGTCTGTAAAAAAAAATCAATACATGTTATTTCACATTACATACCCTGTGAAATAAATGTTTTTATTGTCAGAACTGGATACATTTGGTCCAAATTTTAAAAGTGAAAACTGATTTCTATAAAGTAATGCCAGTAAATTAAAAAGGAAAAAGTGATAGCATAACGATGCGCCACCTTCGATTAATTACTTAGGAGATGTACTTTGGGCACAATTACATCATTGAGCCTGTGTGAATAAGTCTCAAACAGCCATGCACATTTGGACACTGCAATTTTACCCCCTTCTTTCTTGCAAAACTGTCAGGGATCATGAGTGAACAGCCCTTCTCAGGTCCAGCCACAAATTCTCAGTTGGACTGAGCTCTGTTCTCCAACTCGGCCACTCCAGACAACCTTATTGTCTTTAAACCATTTCTGTGTAGCTTTGGCCGTATGCTTTGGGTCATTGCTGAAAAGAAATCTTCTCCAAAGTTGCAGTTCTCTTGCAGACTGCCTCAGCTTGTCCTCTACCATTACCTTGTACTTTGCTGCATTTGCTTTACCCTCTACTTTCACAAGCCTTCCAGGACCAACTACTGAGAAACACCCCCAGATTATGATGCTGCCACCACCATGCTCCATGGTGGGGATTGGGTGTTTGTGATGATGTGCAGTGACTGCGAAGCATGGTGTCTAGTCTCATTGCCAAAA
Source organism: Amphiprion ocellaris (assembly GCF_022539595.1). Classification (NCBI taxonomy): domain Eukaryota; kingdom Metazoa; phylum Chordata; class Actinopteri; family Pomacentridae; genus Amphiprion; species Amphiprion ocellaris. The sequence goes on from NC_072768.1 coordinate 30,578,611, forward strand.
AGCTCAATTTTGGTCTCATCAGACCAAAGAACCTTCTTTCACTTGACTTCAGAGTCGCTCACATGCATTCAGGCAAACTCTATCAATATGAGCTTTTTCCAATAGTGAGTTTCTCTGTGTCACTTTCCCATAAGGCTTTAACTGAGGAAGAACACACACCAGCTGTTGTAGGCACAATCTCTCCCATCATAGTTGCTGAAGCTTCTAACTCCTTCAGAGTCATTGATGTCTTGGTGGCCTCCCTCACTAGTCTCTTCCTTGTACATTTACTCAGTTTTTGAGGATGACCTGCTCTAAGCAGACTTGTGCATTTGCCAAAAGTGACATAAATGTGTTTCTTAATGATGAGTTTAACAGTCCTCCCAGTGATATTCAGTGACTTGCAAATGTTCTCGTGTCCATCCCCTGATTTATTCTTTTCAATAACATTTCCACAGAGTTGCATGGGTCTTATTTTGTCTTTATGGTGTAGTTATAACCAGAAATATTGATTCACAGTTTATATTTTGAATGAATTTCAGACATGAAAATCTTGTAAAAAAAAAATTTTTTTAAAGCAAAAAAAACCCCAATCAACAAACTAACCAACAAACAAACAAACAAAACAACAAATTAAATTGATCATAATTCAGTGTTAAAAAGCACTAGAAAGTTTTTGTAGCGTTAGGGTTATTACGGTGTTAGCTGTAAGGATAGGTAAGCTATACTGAAGTGTAACTATGCAGAGGCTGTGTATATTTGAAAATTCTCAGTTCGAGCCAAGAACATCAGTAATGATACTTTTTGAAAATGTATCATCATATTTGGCTTGTATTGTCCACCTCTCATCTCTACAACTATCATTGCAATGTGTCCCTAAACAAGCTCATCAATGAAGTGTCTGGTCACACAGAGGTTTCATTTGAACATACACAGTATGCGTTTAGAATAATAATGAGAATAAACTCACTCTGTCTTTCAGCATCTGGTGGACTGTAGAAAGAAAGGCCTAGTGAAATGATGGCTGCCACCTCCAGGATGATGAGCGTCACATCCTGCAGGGCTTCCCACACTAACTGCACAAAGGTTTTAGGCTTTTTAGGAGGGATGACGTTCTGTCCAAAATTCTGTTTCCTTCTGTTGATGTCCTCCGATTTTCCATCTAAACCTGCAGCAGGAAACACAAAGACAGCATCAATCCACGTGTCCTCACATGAGCCTGGATTATGGCATTAAACTGAGTTCATGTTGATATATCACCTCTTTGCTCAAACTCTGGTTTATTTAAACATCCAGCTAGACTGTCATTCAGTACGAAAATGCTTTCATTTGCTATATTGAAAGAAGTCTTTACTTAACAGCACTTGAACTGAAGCATGTTTATCACAGAAATATTTGTTAATTTGAAATAGGGAGGAAATCTACTGTGGGTATTTATTATTACAAAATCTAAAGTGTCCTGACACTGTGCAACACTTTCTCATTTAAACATACATTCTTTGGTTTGTATGGCACACCACATTTGCTCTAACTCACCTAATCCAATCTGAATCTCAAGTAGTTCTTATTCAGTTATTTTTCAGATGGAAAACTGAAGGATGTGAACAGGTTTGGCCATTAAAAATTTAAAAAGAGCACACAGCTTTAAACAAACAGCAAAAAATGTAATGAGGCAACACTGTGACCTTTAACTTGTTTATCACACAAGAATCCATGTGAAGAAAAACAGGCTAAATATACAGACTAAAGGGTCCAACTTCAATTAGGAGAATCAGCAATAGATACAGGTGTGGCCCTCAGTGGCGGCATTGCATCTGTGTCCACTGTGTGCTGCTTTTATCCAGTGGACTGTTTTGAACACCAAAATGTAATGTAAGAGACAGAGAATAAAGCTCTCAGTGCAAACATAAACATTAGGAGGAATTTTCCATAAACCCCATTAACCTGTTGAGGTCTTTGAGACAAGATCCAGTACTCCTGTTTCATTCTAGCCCCCTAGAGGTCTCTGGATAGATTGTAAGATTTTACTGATTATTTGTAAGGCCCTTCATGGCCTCTCTCCCAGTTATATCTCAAACCTCTTAGTACCAAATGCACAGTATGAACTTTTCTCCAGGCAGAGGTGTTTTGTCTGTTCCAGGGGCCCTACTGCAGATTAAAGGGGACAGAACGTTTGCAGTTGGGCCCTGAGGCTCTGGAACAATCTGCCCTAGGAAATCAGGTCAGCTGAGTCAATGACCTCTTTTACGTCTCTTCCTCTACCTTTACCGCTACACTTTACTGATTGTATTTGAACTTTCATTTCCTTTGAGGTGTCTTTTTTTAAATAATGTTTTTACCTTTTCTACCACCAAGATTTCATACATCAAACTGTAGATTTGATTTTCAGTTAGATCTGTCTTTGGGCTCTATGGGACTCCAGTGGTGATGAGATGTTACTAAAGTGCACAGTCCATTTGACTCACTGATTGTCCTCTTTAAAACCAGTCTTAATGCTCGTTTTTCAACACAAGCTGGGCTGAACAGATAATCGTGACTCCAAAGCAACTGAGAAATAATTTCAAGGGAAATGTTACATTTAATACCATGGAAGGTGCATGTTCAGCAGTGTGAGGAGACTCGGTAAAATGTTCCATAGTGAGTATAAATAGCTTGTCATCCACAGGGACAGAAAAGACTCTGTGGATGCAGTGTAGTGCAGGATTAGGCTACAATGTTGTTTAGGATTAAGTTACAATGTAGCTCAGGATTAGGCAACATGGGTTGCATAAAAACAAAGTTAAATGAATTGCAGTATTTTCAGCTTGATTTTTGAAAATGTGCCAGATTGTTTATCACAGTGGTGTTTGTGTCTGTGCTGTGCTGTGGTGATGTATGGGAGCAGACTGGTTTCCCTGTGGAGCAGAACAACATGTCAGGACACACTCAAATCCCCTCCGAGACGCTGCAGCTGCTGCACGGCTGCAGCTGACTCAGTCGGTCTGAACAGGTTTTTAACTCAGCACTGCTCCTCATGTTCCCTGAAAATGAAACTCAGGGAGCAGAGCACTGTGCACTGTCTGTGCTTTCAGGTGAGTGGGATTACACTGAAAGTTAATGTGTTTGTCCCCAGCTGTCGTCACAGAGACACACAGAGAAGTAAAGCAGTGTGATGGATTTTCCACTGATTTCAAGCTGCTGCTGACATTTTACTTCTCTCTGTCAGCAGGAGACAAAACACTGAAGGTGTTTACTGAGAGCGTGGAAGATGGACAGATGAATGAATTAATGATGAGGAGGAAAACGTCAAAGGCCAGACAGTCCACTAAGAAACACCGAATGCACTGTCTGTAGGTCAGCATGACATGCAATGAATCCACCATCTGGGGGTCGGTATTCAGGTTAAATTCTATAGAAATGAATTAAATTGGATGTAGTGACGTAAAACAGGTGGATAATTAAAAGAACTGGAAAGAAAAAGAGCAGCTCAGAGTTAGATCACGGTCACATCATGGAGTCTAGTATGGGATTGAAGGTCCCATGTTTTGCTCCTTTTCAGCAAATGAGTCTCACATGTCCCCACAGTGGCTCTTTCAGGGTTTCAGCTTAATATACTGTAAAGATAGCTCATCCCATGTCTGTACAAGCACTGCTGTTAAAGCTGTTCTAAACAGGGTGTTTTGCTCTGAAAACCAATGAGCTGCTAATGCTGCCCCCCCCCACCCTCCCTGCCCCTCCTCATCAGGAAGAACACAGTTTGCATCTGTGATTGACAGTATGGTGCTATATAATAACTCCTGCTAAATTATAAATGTCTGTATACAGCATTTATGCTTCACCTACAAGTTCAGACCAACCACATAACACAATAAAAATGTGTTTTCATCTTTTGTGACATTTAAAGTAAAATGCAAAACTCACTGATGACTCACTAATCATACACTGATCTACTGACAGTGTTCATTCTCCCTACGTTTAAAATCTGTATTGCACTTCACTGTTTGCTACCAAGGCTGTTTATACCACTATTGCTGAGATGTAACATCAGTTCAGTCCACCGTGTCACACTGTATCGCAGTGGACTGATGCATTAGACAGGATGGGAGTCTGTCTGACAGTGTGAAGTGGGCAATACGATAAATAACCAATGGTGGTTGAATGTAAGGAGCTGATAACAGACGCAAGGAATTCTACAGTGACCTAAACCAAAGAGCTGGATTTAACATGGGCCAGGGGCATCTGCTGATACCTACTCCATGTAATAAGGTCATTGGAAGTACAAATACCAAGCCACATTTTCTGTTTCTTACAAAATCCCCCCAAGCTTTCTATCAGCTTAATGTTGGTTCTGTACAATTCCAGCAAACTACTGAATGACTTCCATCTAACAACATCTTTAAAGCCTGTTTGGTTAGACCACATTAGAAACAACAGGAGAAATCTTTCTGTTCTCACTGCAATAAATATTTACAGAGTGGGACATAATGTGCTCATGTCTTATTATACTGAAGCTAAGAGAGGGCACAGTAGGATCAACTGAGGCTGCAGGTCACAATTGACTTTGACCATCACATGGTCACAGTCCCTCAAGTCACAGAATAAACTAATATGTCCTCCACTGGTTTAATGATGTCCATGCTGGGGGGAAAGTTCTGTGAGTCACTGGTGAGAAGGTCTAAAACGTCCATGTATACCACTTTATTACATATAGGGAACCACTGGGCAAAATTCATGCAGTGCTGATTAGAAGAGTAAATATAGAAACACAACTCCTGCAGCAAACATACACTACCGTTCAAAAGTTTGGTGTCGCCCAAGCAATTTCATGTTTTCCATGAAAACTCACACTTTAATTCATGTGCTAACATAACTGCACAAGGGTTTTCTAATCATCAATTAGCCTTTCAACACCATTAGCTAACACAATGTAGCATTAGAACACAGGAGTGATGGTTGCTGGAAATGTTCCTCTGTACCCCTGTGTAAATATTCCATTAAAAATCGGCCGTTTCAGCTAGAATAGTCATTTACCACATGAACAATGTGTAGATTGTATTTAATGTCATCTTCATTGCTTTTCTTTCAAAAATAAGGACATTTCTAGGTGACCTCAAACTTCTGAACGGTAAATGCTTTTATGTTAGTGCACTGCTACATTTTTCATTAATTCAGTACAGATTACACCAGTAAATGGCATGTGTAAAAGTAGGGGCACCTTCAGATCACTGCTGTAAATGCAGTGTACTGCAAACTGTTTGCATCCAACATTTCTCCATAGCACCAGATTAGATCTCCATTTCATGCATCTGTTCATTATGACTCTGTAGGATATGTTTCTTGAATGCACCCTTGTTCATGCTGTATGTATTTAAACTAATTTAAACCAACAATATAGAAACTGGTATAAAGGTGTAATGACTGCCAAGTTTATGCATCAGTGCTGGACAGTGAAACGTTGAACCACCAATCCTTTATCAGGTAAACCCTTTCTGCAGCTCCTCTCTAAATAGATGAAGGACTTGCCAGCAGTTATTTCATTCTGAAAGTATTTGTGATCTTCCAGATCTAGTCTTGATTTCCACAGCTCCCCTTAACTGCTATTATTTCTGAATGGACAGTGTCAGTTGCGAGCTGGAAGCACAATGACCTCTTTTTATAGCCCTCCTCTGCTCTGTAGGCATGTCAGTGTTACAACAAGCAAGAGGAGCCAAAGAATTTATCAACCAACTTAGGCTTAAAACCAGTTCATCAACCAATTAGCTGACCTAATGCAAATTCTTGGCTTGCTCTACAAGTCTGATTGAGCGAGTTAAAGCGTAATGATTTAAATGAGTTCTTGGAATGGACAGGAGATGGGTGTCCAAAGTTGTACACATGCCATAGGTAATCTCAATTATTTTTCCTATTCTTTTGGTTCATGAGAAAATATTTAAAAGGCTTGTTTATAAAATGTCTTTTCATTTCCACAGCAAATTCTCAGTTAATTGGTATTGTGATTTTTATTTATTTATTTTTACTGATTTCCAGTAATCTTGATTCAAAATGAGCTACACTGGCTCTGATGCATCGGCTTCTCTCTTTCTGTAGTCATCACTCTGTTGTCTTGAGAAGTGTCCCGTTCACATCTCTGTCTGATTGGTTGTGTATCATGAGTAACAGCCAATGAGGGATAAATGCTTTATAAAATGTGTAACATATGAACAAACAAGGCATTTCAGTGAAGTTTTGTGTTGGAGTTTGTGTTGTCTAAACTCTGACACCAGATTGTCATTTTTACTGCACATATATTGGTTCCAAATGATTGGTCCACCCCTGATACTCAGGGCTGCTCAGACTGTTACATACAACAGACTGCAGTGCCTCTGACTGAAAACACCACAAGTGCAGCGTCGCCCTGCCTGTGGCTGAGCTAACATTTGGTTTTAGATTCACCTCTGTGGTGCTGGGAGGCTTCAACTGTGAGGACACCAAGTGAACACAAAAGCAGAGTTTGTGAACACACTTACCTTCGACAGGTGACGTCCTCAGTCGGCCACACAGTCCATTAACGTCTCCGTAACACTCCTGGATCCTAGTTATTGCTTCCGCTCCTCGTAGTTCCATGAGCGAGCGCAGCTCCTGCAGTGAGCAGCTGAACTCTGTCTCGTGGTTGGCCTCGCCACGTCGGCCATGTTTGGACCCACGAAAAGAGTTGTTGGCCATGTCTCCTTTCTCTGGGAATTGACAGAGGCCTTCCCAAAAAACACAGATTCAGTGGTAGGCCTCGGGTGCAGATCTATCGTGACGGGGACTCTGTGACTGTAGGGAACAGACAAGTCAGGTCATTTCAGATGTCGCTCGGGAACAAAAATTAGTATCCCCAGAAAAAATATGTAGAAATATTACCACAGAAAAGGGTGGAATTGGACAAGTAGATGAAGCCCTTGGTATTATTTCTGGGAATGTGGTGTTTTACACTTAATACACATGTTAGACGTATTTAAAGAGACAGATGCTTTCTGTGACATAACATATTTAAATGTGACTTTTTGGCAAAAATATCTCACTAGAGTCAGATAAAATTAGTTAGTCTCTTCCATAATTACATTCCTGTGATTGTGGACATTCTGAAGTAGAACAAAGTTACCATACACAAAAATTGGATTTACAGCAGAAGTAAAATAACTTAAATGTGTTGCATCATTTGTGTCCGCTTGCTAAAAATCATTCATCTAACAACAGATAATGACAGAAAAAAAAATCTACTTTGTGAGATGTGAAATTAAGTGATAGACTAATGTGTCTTGTGTAAATAACTATTCTATAATCTATATCTGACCCTCTGAGTACAATATGTTTCAGGAGAAAACCGTAAATGAAGGCACAAACACACCTAATGATAGAAAATATTCATAAAGACACTTTTGTCCTGGGCAGCAGGGGGATAGCATGAAAATAACATTCAAAGCTTGTTGTTTTGGAACTTCATGATCAAACTCAATGCTTACTATACTGAAGCACCTAAGGTTATGCATGTGGCATTGTCGCAGCTCCTCATCATTACAAATCAGCTGTATGAGTAAAAAACCCTCAGTCAGCCTGTTAACTCCTGAGTCCTGACAGACCAGGATCCACTCTCCACTCACAGTTAACAGAAGCTGTTGATTCATTTTGAAAAAAACTGAGTCTGAATACAGAACGGTGTGTGGAGAGGAATTTGTGTGAGCCTGCTCGTGTGTGAACTGAAAGCCTTTATATTTGTTCCTCACAGGTTGCGACCTCTGTGCCTTCAGCTGTAATCTGTGTCAATCAGTCAGCCCAGGCTTAATCTGAGCGAGGGAGAAGCAGCCTGTTTAAGGCTGAAGGACAGAAAGAAAAGAGCAGCTGAGAGCAGAACAGAATGAACATAAGTCGTGACGAAATTAGTGGAAAAAGCTTTGCCCTTCACTGTACACAACGAAATTTCATTAACGATTCTAAGCAACAGTTAAAACACACAGAGAGGTTAAGTTTTTACAACATACAACCCTGAAGAACTGCAAGTCCTCACATTAGAGAGGCTGTGAGATTCTGGAGAAATTTTGTTGGTCTATTCCTAATTAACTAATCATCATAGCAGCATATGAAACTACACACAGTATAACTGTGAAAGAGGTGGATAACCTCAGCACTGAGGAATCCTCCACACTGAGGAAAAACTGTGGGGGTTTTTTGACAATAAAACTAATTGCAGCCAATTATTTCTGATAATAAAACAGTCGCTTCATTGCTGCAGCTCTGAGAAGAAGAAAGGCTTTACTTACAGAAACTTCCCCCATCGCCTCCTGTTAGCAGCAGCAGGTATTAGTGGCTGTCCGATTACTCTGAGCAGCGTCACACTCACAGCTCCAGAAACAGCCCATAACCCAGCCACAGCCCCTCAGCCAGCAGTCTGCAGACCTGCTCTAAGACCACAGGTTATTCCCCAAACTAGCCTCTACTATCCAGAGATTCAGTTTGACCTTCAGAAAGCTCACAGTCAGAAGCAGCGCGCCAGCGGAGGAAAAAACAGGAGCTGGCTAACTGATTATCTGAGGAAAGCCTCGCTTAATCTAATTAGACAATCTGTGGCTTCAGTGAGCGCCAGGGAGAGACTGCTGCGGCTGCTGCAGCTCCTTCTGCTGAGAGGGACGCATCAGGTCTGCACAGAGTCAACAGATAGAGTCTACACACCAGGTGGAGGCCACACCTGCTGCTGCTATAAAGCTCCTCCTGCTGAGATGGACACACAAACACACCTGAGGAAAAGGTATAAAACTGAAGAAAGGTGGTATGCTTCAAGTGTAGAACTGGGAATCAAACCCCAGAACACCGGTTTGCATCCAGTCAGAAAAAAACTTGCATATCCTTGCAGCTCCCAGGAGATAACCCAGCCACCAGCCTGAGGTCTCTAATGTCTGCTGGACTCTAGTGCAGTAGTGATTGCTCACAACAATTGATGTCATTCGTTACACACACAGAATATACACACACTTCCCTCCCCCCCACCACCATCAGCAGCAGTGATGCAAGCTGACGTGAGGTGGCACACACACACACGTGACGCACACACAGGTGGATTATAGCACATACAGACACAGGAGGATTAACTGAACACACACACACACGGTGGTTTCACCTTTGCATTATAGTATTTTTGTGGTGATCTAGCATGACCTTTGACCCCACATTCTACAGAGGAGGACCACATCAGCAATGTGAGGACTCCTTCAATAGATCAACCAGGGATGATCTACTGTATGAAACCTCTGTGTTCATGCTGTCACAAAATCATGACTGACACATGTTCATTTATACATTTTAAACAAAGCAGACACTTGGCTAAATGCTTTATCTCATATCTACCAGTGATTCAGTTATTATTCTTATTCTTATTGGTCTTTATGCATATATATTCATCTCATGAAGCTGATTAAGGTCTGTGAAATAAACTTACCTGATAAATTCACTCTGAGTGAATTGGTTTATTTGGAACTGAGCATGTTGACCTGGGATCAGCTCACCAGTCTGCGCAGTGTGTGTGTGCTGCCACCCAGTGGTACTATATTCAGCTTACTGGTCCCTGCATACACCTGACTAAATCAATCAATCAATCAATCAATCAATCAATCTATCTATCTATCTATCTATCTATCTATCTATCTATCTATCTATCTATCTATCTATCTATCTATCTATCTATCTATCTATCTATCTATCTATCTATCTATCTATCTATCATATACATATTATACTCTGTATGTTATACTATATATTTATATAGAGTATAGTGTTATTGCCATAGAGAGCCACAACAAATGCAGTGTGATTGTGGAGGTCTGCAACAGCAACAGCAACATCAAAAAATCTGATCAGTATCAGACAAACTCAGTGATCTCTAAGAAATAAGTTAATTAAATGTTCTCCAGGCCCTTTAGTACTTTGGAAATTTGTGAATCTTAAACTGATAAGCACAGAACCTTCTCAGAAGCCTGGTTGTACCAGAGTAGTCATTTGCTCCCAATGTATTTATATAATTCTAATGTGAAAATACATATCAATATGTGATATAAATGTTCTTCTGTTAAATATAAAACCGGCATCAGTTGATGCGAACCTCCACTGCCCTTCTACAGGATACTGTATACAATAAACCACTTTTGAAAAAATACTCCTGATGCTTCATTGTGCCTGACTGACCACTCATAGCATGTGACTAAGTGTTCAACAAACCAGGAATCACCTTCTTACAGTACTACATCAGCAAGTACAGAACAATGACAATATAAATGATTATTTAATGCCTTTTATGCACAATAATCTGAGTACTGGTATATATGTATATATACATACACCATGTTTGTTTGGATCAGGAAATTGAATCGCAATTTATGCTGAAGATTTAAAACAAAGCAAACAGGTTTTCGACCCAGTGGGAGCCTGTGTGGCCGTGACCACTTCCTCTATGCGGCGATCACGTGTCTCTGTACACAGCTGATCGTGACGTCAATCTCCAACATGGCGGACTGGAACAGAGGTTTGTTTTTGACACGTATTCACTTCTAAATATTCAACAGTTTATTGTCTCCAGCTGTGTAGATAATAATGTTGCAGCCTTGTTATGTTAACATGAATGACGGTGCTCGTCAGCTGTGTGTTTGGTGTCGGAATATGTAGTTTATTAACTTAAAGCCTAAATCAATGCTACAGCTTAGCTAGCAGGCTAACTAGCTTATGAGTTAAGAACTGACAGGTTAACTGTCCTGATGTCAGACAGGTCTCAACTACTGTGAACAGAAAGTTTAACACTATGCTCAAAATCCTGACTTCATTCTGTTCTATGTCAGAGAGAAGCTGATATTGATATGTCGCCTGATATTCCGAGCCGTTTACTGTTTAAGTACAGGGTTTCCCTAAAGTCTGGACACACGGGAAATCTCATGAACTATAACTTTTTTTGCCCCACAGATTAAATCTGGCTGTGTCGAAAGATTGAATTCATCTGCTATCTTTCAATATATCCATCTTTCACGTCCACTGAGAAATACTAGTTCAACTCTTTCTTGTCTTATCTGTGGAGGCAAAAAAATTATAGTTGTTGAGATTTCCTATGTGTCCAGACTTTAGGGGCACCTTGTACTGAAAGAACAACACGGTTTACTTAGAGACCCAGAGAAGCTATGAAAGGACACAGTAGTCCGGGTCAGTGATCTTAGCACATTGTGGGGTAACTTCCACAGCACAACTCTAGTGTTGTCGTGTCATAGACTGTTTTCCCTGTTGATATATTTCTCTTATCTAAATCTGAGAGTAACCATGGGTCGACTGATATGTTTTTCTCTTGGCTTTTCGGCACTTTGTTGAAATAGCTTTGTTTATGTGATGATGTACTTCTTATTTCATATTCATGAGAATGATTGATCAGGAACCTAAACCAACTTTAAAAGCTCTAAGACATGTGGTCACCCAAAAACTGCATTAGATGGATCGATATAGATAGGACAATACAATGACCTATTCCCCAGCACAAACTGGTACTTGTGATGGTCATAAGGGCTGTGTCAGTAAAATTCTTCTGCAATTTCAAATGGTGAGAACAACATGAAGAGGCTTCCCGTTAGCTTTATTTTACATGTGTTTAGGAGTTCTAGGAGATAATGAAAACCTTCTGAAAATGGCTCGGTTTATCACGTGTTTACTTGGGGAATATGATGATGACACACTGACAGAGGAGATCAGAGAAGCTAAGAGGAGCCACCCGGAGAAGCTGAAGAGCCATCTTTCAGCAAACGACCCTGCATCAGTGTGGAAAGGCCTGAAGAATATCACTAACTACAAGCCTCCATCCCTTACTTCTGTAGGGAGTCAACAGGTTGTTGGCTGGCAACCTGAACCAGTTCTACTGCAGGTTCAAAAAGGACTTCACACCCCACACCCACACCGACCATCTCCCCACACAGCCATCAACACCTCCTGCAGCCTTGCACCCCCTACCTTTTACTCAACCTGCAATCAAGATCTGTGAAGAAGACGTCTGCCGACTCTTCAGGAAACAAAAGACCAGGAAGGCAGCAGGTCCAGACTGAGTCTCACCTGCCTCCCTGAATGCCTGTGCAGACCAGCTGTCACCTGTCCTCATTCAGATCTTCAATAGATCACTGGAGCAATGCGAGGTTCCTTCCAGCTTCAAACGCCCCACCATCATCCCAGTCCCCAAGAAACCCAAGATAACAGGACTGAATAACTACAGACCTGTCACTCTGACATCTGTGGTCATGAAGTCCTTTGAGAGACTAGTGTAGGCCTACCTGAAGGCAATTACTGGACCCCCCTGTTGGACCCCCTGCAGTTTGCCTACCGAGCAAACAGGTCTGGGGATGATGCAGCCAACACGGGGCTGCATCTCATACTGCAACACCTCGACAGACCAGGGACCTACGCAAGGATTTTGTTCGTGGACTTCAGCTCGGCGTTCAACACGATCATCCTGGATTTCCCCCTGCCTAAACTCACCCAGCTGTCTGTCCCACCCCTCACCTGTCAATGGATCTCCAGCTTCCTGACAGACAGACAGACAGCAACTTGTGAGGTTGAGCAACTTCACATCCAGCACCCGCACCATCAGCACCGCTGCCCTCCAGTAATGTATTCTCTCGCCACTGCTCTTCTCCCTGTACACAAATAAATGCACCTCCTTACACCCCTCTGTGAAGCTCCTGAAGTTCACAGACGATACCATTGTTGTTGGGCTCATCCAGGACGGTGATGAGTCTGCCTACAGACAGGAGGTGGAGCAGCTGGTTGTCTGGGGCAATCTGGAGTTTAATGCGCTCAAAACAGTGGCGATGACCATGGACTTTAGGATGGATCCCTTGCGTCTGTCTGTCCATCCATTTACACTTACTTTTACGCAGTAATTCTTATACTTATAGCGCTTTATTCAGAAATTCTTAGATTTAGATTTGTGTATTTATTCTTTTATTGTCTGTTGTTGTTTCTGAGTACTGCAACTCTATACACCACGTCAAATTCTTTATGTGTGCGAACTCACTTGGTATTAAAGGCTTTTCTTATTCTGATACTCATCACCCTCACCATTACTGAACAAGTGGTTACAAAGCAAGTCATCTCTTCTTCTGATTTCTAATCCACTGTGTGCTTCCAGGTCATGGCTCTGTGGACGACATGCTGGATGCTGAGAACAAACGGATGGCTGAGAACTTGGCCACCAAAGTCTCCAGACTGAAATCTGTGAGTAACACCCCAAAATTACTCCTTTCATCCACCAGTTCTATTACCAAAACTGCTGGTTTTTAGTTGGTTTTCAGTTATTAAGTTACTATTGTCGAATTTGTCCAGTTGTGATTAAAATTAAAGGTGTCACGTTTTCCTCAATTCGTTTTTAAAGCCAGAAATGGGACTCCTTGTTATCTCGCAGATAGAACCACTTGAGCCTTTCAGACATGCACTCCATTCTGTTAATCTGACGGCAATTTAATATGTCAGCTTCATGTCTTATGGAGACCCTGGTCACGTCTCTGTAAAAGTCACCCACAATGTTACCAGGTTGGACCTTTTAACTTTTCCATACCACTTTCAACATGGGACAAGTAAACAGGAGTTGAGGTTTGTTTCTTCAAGCTGTTTGGAACTATTGACTCCGAGTTAGTTTTAATACCTGCAGCATCAGACAGCAGCAGGATCAACATGTGTCTCCAAAGAGAGAGAGTTGCGGACATTTTCACACAAAACAACAGCACTGTTCACTTAATTTATTCCTTCTTATTATAAATGATCCTCGAGATAGTGGATCAGGGCAGGTTAAAATCTGACAGCGGATCACACTGTGTAGGTCTTCACATCAGACAAGTGAACTGACACACAGAGAATGACAGTTTAGTTTCCAGCTGTTTAGGACTATTTCTTCATAGTTTCTTACAAACCTGGAATATCAGACAGCGAGAGAGCTGTCTGCATTGACACACTGAGCAGCAACATTCATACATTACTTCATTCATTAGGTCCAGCACTGATCTAAAAGCAGCTGTGAACTTTCCTTCCCCTCAGACTTGTGAGCTGTCACACACAGTCACTGTTCATCAGCTGCAATTAAGAATTTTGTTATATTGCAGCTGTCATTAGCTCAGCCCTGAGCTCTTAGTTTCACTCAAATGAGAGATACACTGAACTGTTACTTATTTGGACACTTTGATCAGCTACTATTAGTTTAGTTTTAGCCTGTTTTTACAGTATTATGCATTATACATCACTTGGTGTATTGACTAGCTTTGCGTCATTTGCAAATATCAAGTGCAAAATGTGGCTTCCTCTGGCACTCTAAGGCTGAACGCATCTGTGAGGAACAATACAAAAATGTACCTGTCTGAATGACTAGAATCCCGTCATGAATTAATGAAGCCAGCAACGTTCCATGTCCCATGTCTAAAGGGGTTTTGTTAATTATTTGTACTGCCAAAAGTTCAAAACACAATGCAGTTCACAGTAACAACACAGGTAGAGTAATGATAACAATACCAAATCAGTTACCCTAGTGCATTAGACACACCTTTTCCCAGTTCATGCTGATAGTGTGGAAGAGGTCCAGTTCTGCACAGTTATCCTGGTTTTTCATTGTAACCACCACCACCCTGAGAAATGTAGTTAAACAAGTAACACCACTATTTTTAGCAACACTGTTTCCCAACTCTGGTGATTGAGCTACAGCCCCAAAGGGATAGTGTAATAAAGAAGCAGATGGTTTCTTTTTTAAGGCCTTTTTTAATAGGCCATTTTTGCTTTTATGATAGTAGAAGTTGAACAGAGACAGTAAAAAGGACAGAGAGTTGGAGAATTATGTACAGCTAAAGGCCATTCGCTGGAACTGAACCCAGGCTGCTGAAGTGGGGTTTGCATGGCCAAAGCAGATGTTTTCTGTTCTCGACATTTTACTGCAGTTTGTTCTTCCCTGAAAATGTGCTGTCATGTTCTCTCTACTGCCTGTAGTTTGAGCCTGGGATCATGTGGAAATTAATTAGATGTCACATATCATTCCTTTGTAAAAGAAAAATTGTGCAGTACATGTGATGGTGACTTGATTGTCTGTCCTGTCTCTGTGTCTGACAGCTGGCTTATGACATCGACAGAGAGGCAGAGGATCAGAACGATTACCTTGATGGCATGGTATGTCTTTTCTGTCTGTGTATTAGCAGAAAAAATTAAATTAACCTTTGAATTTTAAACAAAATAAGAGCAGGTATTTGATTTCTTCTGTCTGGGGAAATCTGACGGTTCTTTTTATTTTTTGCAATCAACAACAGCATATCCCATTATCCTTGCCAATCATTACACTTTTAGAGCTCCAATGGAGCTGTAGTTATTGAATGACTATCAAATAATAAGTCTTCTATCTTCATGAAGGCTTCTCTACACTTGGGTAACATTCTTAGTAAAAGGTCATAAATGTGGGGGACGAACTTAGATCTGACAATCCAAAATTCTTTCTTTGATCTTGAATTCACACCAGAGAATATAGACTGCCCGGCCCCAAAAAAAATTGCACACTTTAATATTTTGGACTGCCTTGAGCTTTGAGTATGGCACTCATTCGCTGTGGCATCGATCCAATAAGCTTTTGCAGTGTCACAGCATTTATTTCTGTCCAGAGATGCATTAATTTTTCACCAAGCTTTTATACTGATGATGGGAGAGTCGGACCACAGTGCAAAATCTTCTCCAGCACATCCCAAAGATTCTCAGGTCTGGACTCTGTGGAGGCCAATCCATGTGTGAAAATGATGTCTCATGCTCCCTCAACCACTCATTCTCAATGAGAGCCCCATGAATCCTGGCATCGTCATCTTGGAACATGCCCATTCAATCAGGGAAGAAAAACTCCATTGATGGAAAGACCTGGTCATTCTGTATATTCAGATAGTCAGCTAATCTCATTCTTTGGGCACAAAGCATTGTTGAACCTGACCAACCCCAAACCATAACCCTAACCCCCACAGGGTTGTAGGCACTAGACATGATGAGTCCATCCCTTCATCTGCCTCTCTTCTTACTGTGATGCCCCCATCACTTTGGAACAGGGTAAATCTGGACTCATCAGACCACTTGACCGACCACATATGGTCCTTAAAGATGATGGGTCACCACTATCTTCCAGGTTTTAATAATGCGTTGGACGGTTCTTAACCTGATTTTAGTAGTTTCAGAAATCTCCTTAGTTGTTTTCTTCGCTTGATGCAGGACAATAATTTGACCTTTCTTAAACAGATAAACATCCTTTCCATAACTACAGGACATGTCTTCCGACATGGTTGTTTAAGTAATGAGAAGCTCCTCACTGCATCAGCTAGGGTTAAATAAGTTGTTGCAGCTGAAACCTATTCATCACTGCAGGAATTATCCAATGGAAGGCTCTTAGCCATTTGCTTAGTTAAATGCAGGTGGCAACTTTTTTTTTGGCCAGGCAGTGGATTTCACAAAGGCAAATTTAAATAAAGGGGCCTGAGTATAAAAAAATGAACAGTGTTGTCTGTTAGTGTCTATGAATGGCTAGAATATATTTTGCAGAAGGAGGAGTTTAACTGTGAAACAGATGAATGAAAAGTAACATGCTGCCTTCATTATTATAGACGTATCTTCTTGTCTGTCTTTCAGGACTCAAACTTTCTGAGTGCAACAGGGTTACTGAGCGGCAGCGTGAAGCGTTTCTCCACCATGGTTCGATCTGGGAGAGACAACCGACGCATCCTGTGCTACGTCTCCGTGGGGCTGGTCCTGGTCTTCTTCGTGCTCTACTATTTGGTCTCCAGGATTCAGCGCTGATGGGGAAAACCACAACCAGTAACTGGTCCTGATGTGACGATGAGACTGTAGACTGTGATACCAAATCTGATCGGTTTAAATAAGCTCTGTGGATCTTGTACAAATGAGAATACTTTTTTATTCTGCAACAAAGTGAGAAAACAAAGGAGGAGCAGACATTTTCCTGAATTGGTGGTTGGACCAATGGGGAGCATCGGCCATCTCCCGGGGGGGAACTGCAGTTTGTACAGTCATAACAAAGACCCTGGAGTGTCTTCAACATGCCAGGACTTTGGAATCTTCTGCTTGGCACTGACTTTGTCCTGTCCTGCAGCTGCCAGAAAGTCCTTGTTTGGACTAAAGGAGAGCATAGACTGAATGCAGGCTGCATGAGTACATTACCTACCACAGCAGAGTGTAATGGGCTGATGAAGCTGTCAGTCAACACAAACTTGCCCCAAAATATATTTGACACATTTACCGTGTCTCAGTTTCAGACTACACAATAATTTAAAGAGACCATTTTAAGCTTACTTTTACAGATTTAGAATTATATTTTGAGGGGTCTACTAGAATATGTTTACATGGTTTAATGGTCAAAAACACATTACCCAGAGTACTGGTCCCAGTGTGGCGGTATATGCTGTGGACCTGAGGAGGAAGAAACTGTGAGGAAATGGCAGTCCTGGGTCACAGTGATAAAGGATAATGACACTTAACACAACTATTCAGATTAATTCATCCAGCAAGCAGTTGTGCTAATACCGAACAACACTTCAGACTTTTACTAGCCTTTAAAAATGATCTTGACATACGTAGCTGTGTGTTTGCTGGTCGATATTAGTAACTCAACATTTCTTATTCCTGGCTCTAAAACATATCTCAACCTAAGCTTTGGTCATCTACACTTTTGTGCAACTTCTTGTTTTTCCAGGTGATACAATATTGAATCATTTGACATTTAGGTAATATTGCAAAGAGGTGTACTTCTATCTGTTGTGTACTGTATAAATGAGCGTGAATGTACACTACCAGTCAAAAGTTTGGACACACCTTCTCATTCAGTGGTTTTTATTTAATTATTTTATACATTGTAGATTAATACTGAAAACATCAAAACTATAAAAGAATACATTGTAAACAAAAAAAGTGTTAATCTTCAGTATTAATCTACAATGTAGAAAATAATACAAATAAATAAAAAGCATTGAATGAGAAGGTGTGTCCAAACATTTGACTGGTAGTATATGTCTGAGCACACATATTACTTATTGTCAATGATAAGATATTCAGTAACATTATAACCACCATCATCATCTAAAAGCCACCTTGTCTCAAATACATCTTCCATGTGTTTTCTATTTTGTGTCATTGTTTTCCCATAAATTCTACTTCCTGTCTTCCATTTAATTCCATGTTTTTTCAAGACTTTTGTTATTTGCTTTAGGGCTGCTATTTTCAAGATTCTGACAGACTAATTTCAGTTTTTTCTGGTGTAACAGACCATTGGTATAAAGACTCATAAGTACAAAGACACCCTCCTGCACACTGCCTAACTTGCAATCATAAATTTACTGGTGCAATGTTTCGGTACTAGACCTAAATCAGGAAAATAATTTGTTGCAACGTCAAATGTCATCTTAAATAGGGTGGACCAAAAGTCAACATGCCCATTAGAGGTAAGAAACACCAAAAGGGGAAAAAGAGGAAGAGAATAGATTATTTACATAATATCTCGAGACATAATCAGCAGGGGGAAGACATTAGTGATTCAGCTGTGATCAACAGTCACAACATGTTACGTGAACAGACTAGAAGGGAAATTGCGATCTGACAGAGCATACGAAGAGTGGATGGAAAAGGGCAGGAAATGCCTATTCAGGGCTAAAAGAAATGCTAAAGAAGGACAGCAGAAGGAGCAAGAAGAGAAAAAAGCAGAGAAGGATAAAGCTGCTGCAGAATACAATAAATCTCTGATGAGGGCAAATGAAAAAGAGAAGATGACGATACAAGAAGGAAGGATGAAATTAAGAGATGTTGCAATTAGACAAAGATTCAGCACAAAAGCAAAACAGCAAGCGGTAGAAAATAATACCAAATAACAAAGCCTTTTAAGAATGAATTGAGGAAAATTCCTCAAAGCAGCAGAGGGAGCAAGAAAAGAGTCTCCGGTGCTAATGTGGAGCTATTCCATTTGCCACAGATGTTAAGTTCAACGTCAGGTGGCAGTCAGCAAATACGTTTGTGAAACACCGCAGCTTCTGCAAAAAGAAAATGGACCAGAGGGTCTCACCATTACCAAACTGGTTCCACTTCCACCCATTTTCAGTAAGACACCAAGTACAGGAAGGCACCACGCCCCCCTGAAAAAGGATGGGCCCAAATGTGCACTGACTGGGGAAGTACTGGACCACTATACTACTCACCAGGCACATTTAGTCAAACAGCATCAAGAGTAGATCAGTGGCCACATACGTATGGAGTACACCACAACCTCCATGCCAACCATATAGACCTGTGGGCGTTACCTTTAACAAACTGACTCCACTTCATCCATTCACAACAAAAAACAATAACTGTCCAACACCACCCTCTTTAGATTAGAGCCACATTCTGTCTGGGGTAGAACATTAGATTCTATGCATTGAGGATCAACTTTGATGTGTAGAATTATTGTGTTTGTCCTTTTAAAATTTAGATTCAGTTCATGGTGCATCTTGAGTGAATTTCATCTGCCATCAAGAGGCTGCAGAAGCCTCTTGATGGCAAATGAAACATCTTCAAGAACCAGAAGAAAAGTCCAGTTCAGAAGCTCTTAGGATAACCACGACCAACAAAAGATGTATAACCCTTTAAATAGGCCCTATAAACAGGTGCCATAGTATAATAATACCTGTTAATAATAAATGACAATGATTTGGCCAAATTTGCTGAATATCACCTTAGAACCTTAAGATGCAGAGTTAATCTCATTTTCGGCTGAAAAGGACAGAGCTCATACTGTCGTTGTTTCTCTGATGTCCGTGATGTGCAGGTGGAGAAGAAACGCCCGTTGACACTGACTTTCTTAATAAGAACTTTATTAAAAGAAAGAACAGTATCATACAGACAGAAGTTGTCTGGAAGGATGTCGCCCAATGATCCTCCTCGAACAAAGACCAACGGTCAGTTTTTATACCTTCTGAAAACGTATAGAATTACAGCATCTGGTTTACATCCCCACTAAAGAATGATAACTCCTCAGACAAGACTCCCCTTCTGTGCATTCCTAAGGATTACAAATCAGCAATAGGTTAACAGTGGACTCCAAGGTCAACATAACATAGGATTTCTGGAGCCGAAAAGACATTCCTCAATACTCACTACCTCCTGTTAGTTAAAGGTTCACTTTATGGTCAACAACTATCAGAACTCATATCAGATCAGATACTTCAATACACAAAGCTGTATTCAAGAGGTCTGACAAGGAGCAGTACGAAACATTATAAAATTACGGCAATCTCTGCATGAACACAGCACGATCAGCCTCTACTGACTGCAGAAATTCTAATTGTATTTTACTTTAAAAAAAAAAAAAAAACTTTATTATTGAAGCCATGGTGGGTGACAGCAATGTATTGGACTGTATTGCACTGAAAAGTGCTCCTAATATTTTTAATTTTTAAGTGTACCTATTAAACTGGCCAGTGAGTATATGTTGCATATGTCTCACTGTTCGAGCCAGCATGCAGTCAATACTGTCAATACTAATGACTGGTAAGCCAAATTAAATAGTGATAGTCCCAGCCCTTCCTAGCCAGCTATTTTAAAGGCAAATGGTTCTTCTACACATGTTGTAGTATTTTCATGTCTTCGAAAAGTAAAAAGTTCAGAATAATTAGGACTGCTTAACTCTGGGACGTTCACGTGAGCGTTACAGACAGGAAAACTGATATTCCGAGTCAAATGTAAATTTATTGATTAATCAGGTCTATCATGTTGCTTGCTGATGTTTATACCTACATATAAACAGAAATTAAATACATTTAAAGACCGTAACTGGTTGATGTGAAACTGAACAAGTGTTGTGAGGCCTATAAATGCAGTTTTTGTGCGCATTGCCCGCTATGTGTCGCTTCGGGTCGACTCGTGCACTTTCGGGATTCTCCGGAGTATCTCTCCCTCAGACTGCATGAAAAACAAACAACGGGCGGCCCTCCTCTCTCCGGAGTAGCGCGGCTGATTCCTTTACGTCTCCATTCATTTTGGAGAAAATATTGCTGATTTTAAGGATTACTGTTCGCGCGTTCCGCGTTTCGGGGTTCTCCTCTGGTTCGTCACAGGTTCGGCTCCGCTCGGAGCCACTCTGCCCCGCGGCTGCTCGGTCACATTCGGCTCTTATCGTTCGGCGGAAGAATGGACGAAGCGGACTCGGCCACGAAGGCGCTCGGGCTGGATGAACCGCCCATCGGCGGGCCGTCGGTGGAGGGAGTGGGCTCGGATACCGAGTCGGAGGCCGAAGTCACCACGATGGCTGTGATGGCAGAACCGGGAAACATCGACATGGGAGCCGAGTCGCTGCCGAACCCAGACGAGGCCGAGGCTGCATTCGCTGGTAACACTGTCTTCAGTTAGCAGCAGGCCGCTGCTGTCCGGGGTGGCGCTAAAACACAACATGTGATGGTTATGTTCGTGAGCTGCGGTCCGCGTTTCAACTGAACAAAGACGATTACTAGTTTTCTATCAAAGTTAAACATCAACGAAGAAACTGTACGGCTGTTCAACATTAAATAAAGCCACCTTTAAGGCTTTGCGATAGACTCCAGATTTACCGCCAAACTCACTACGGTTATTGTGTCATTTGAAAAACTAGCATATTGATAATATCACCAACACTTAAGAGTATTGTGGAAATCTTCTGTTTATTAGTTTTGCAAGCATTTCCAAATTCATCGGTGACATACATCCTTTATTTTTGACATAACATCCCAACTTCTCCAGTTCAAACAGTCTCCAGTTGTTTTCCACTGCGAGCCCAACAGCCTGAACACTGATTGACGGAGTTGACTGAATAAAACGCGTGTCTATATATATATATATATATATTTTTTTTTTTTTATTTTTATATATATATATATATATATATATATATATATATATATATATATATATATATATATATATATATATATTTGTTGACTGAATAATAAATAAGTTGCATGCATTTCTCTTTTTTCTCCTCTATTAAAAATATTATAATAGATATTTAATGGGGTTTGATGAGGGTAACCTGTCTGTGTCAGCTATAGGTAGACTGGAGGAATGCCTGCCAAACAACTGTGACAAATCAAATGAATTCACATATGTTTTCATTAATCATTTAACATTCATGTTTTTGAAATTTATTGTTTGAACGCTCTGAAAGCATCTGACAACTAGTCATTCACTGTGTAGTCTATTGAAAGGGACATCAACTAATAACGTCTAGGTAGTGACTTTCCTTATTTAGACCCATTATGGCAGATATAGTTGATTTAACAAAGTCCTCTTACTCTGATGATGATGATATTTATTATTTGCCATATTACCTGCTATAGAGCATACATGTCATGATCATAACTCTCCAGTCTGATTCCACTTCTAACATGTCTGTAGTAGCTATACTGCAGCTGAATAGCTCATCTGAGGGTTTATGCGTTGTTAAAATATTTCAATCCCTTGTTTCTGATCAGAAGTGACGTCAGTGACGGTGGCGGATGTTCAAGCAGCAGAGGACAACGTTTTCACCACGACGGTTGCCACATCAGGAAGCCTCCCGGAACATGTGCTGGTAGATCAACACACACTGATGTTCACGCTGCTGCACATGCTCAGTGTCACTCTTTATGTTGATGTACTGTCCTGAGATACAGTATAGATGTAGTTATAAGCATCCAATTGACAGCCCAGAAGGTGTCAGAGATTATTATCTTTTTGGTCACATGTGCACAATAACTACTTCAATTTTCTTTGGAACAAGTACATCTTAACTCTAGAGCCCACATGCTGAATGTGCTGCTCTTTTTGGACTGCTTTTTCAAAACCCTTTTTTTTTAATCCCAGTTAAATGTCATGAAATGTTGTCTAACATGTTACTCTGGAATCTCCAAAAGGTGTTCAGCCACCTAAAGGACAACTAGGAATCTGCTTCCCTCCAGACCTCAGTCATTGTACTACACTTTCCGATTCTCCACTCCTCTTTGCTGCTGACAGACATTTAAACCTCCTCTTATACTGTCCTGTTAATAAGACGGCTGCAATGAACAATTATTTTCATTGTCAATAACTTGTCAATATTTCCCAGATTTTTTTTTGTTGTTTTTGTATATAAAATGTCAGAAAATCATGAAAATGTCAATAAGTGTTCTCCAGACTCCAAGATGATGTCCTAAAATGTTCTGTTTTGTCCATAACCAAAAGATATTTACACATTTAAGAAGCAGGAATCGGAGAATTTAGACTTTTTTTGTCTCAACAAATTATATAATCCAATCAAAAAAGCACTTCATAAGGCTGTTCAGTCATTGTATGATTTGCGATGGATGAAATCTTTAAAAAATTTGTGGTCCGCAGCAGTCGATTTGTAATAGGATCGCAATCATGTGATCGTCAGCAGGCAGTTACAGTGACTCCGTGGCACTATCTCGCTATGATACAGAAATCTTCAACAAATCCGTGGATCCAGACTATAAACCGCATTACTGCCAAAATCTTATCAGGTGGTCCTAGTGTCATTTCTGAGCTTCCCTGAAAATTTCATCCAAATCCGTTTGTCCGTTTTTGAGTAATGTTGCTAACAGACAGACAGACAGACAAACCAATGCCATTCGTCACATCTCTCCACCGCATTCCTTGGTGGAGTAATAGTCAGTCATGAAAACAGTTAATGATCAATTTGATAGTTGACAATTAATCGATACAGTATTGCAGCTCTAGTTTATACATGTATGTTCTGTGTGTGTTACAGAGCGGCAGGACCACTCTCCAGCTGGGTGAAGGTCTCAGCACCCAGAAGGCCACTCTGATTGTGGTTCACACTGACGGCAGCATCGTAGAAGCTGCTGGTCTAAAGTCTGCTGCCACCATCACATCAGGTACAGCTGTCTGTCTGACTTTTTGATAGAAGTGCCCATGTGAAATCCCGTTGTCAAGAAAATTGTCTGACAGCCTGAACTTGACAGATACATATCTGCTTGCTGAATCCTCCTGTGCGTCCATCAGGCCCACAGACTCCGCCCACTCCACTGACTCCGCCCCAGGACAAAGACTCCTGCTCTAAGTACAACTGGGACCCCTCAGTCTACAACAACGAGCTGCCGGTGCGCTGCAGGAACACCAGCGGAGTCCTGTTCAAGAACCGACTGGGATCAGGTGACTAGCACATCGAGGGGTTCACACCTCAGACTTACAGATTAGCCTGATTCTGGGAAGGTTAGTTTTCAGGATGAGCTCCACATCAGGCTGAATCATTGTTGTAATCAGTCTGTCTTTAAATAAGGTTCCTGTTCATTGCTGCCTTTAGGCATAATCTTAACAAAAGGTCATGTGTTTTGCATATAAAATGTTCTTGCCATCAGAGGGAGGACAGTCTATAAAGTACAGAATAGAAAAGAAAACCGTACTAAAAGGAGAATAACTTTGATGCTTCAATAAAAGTAGCAAAAGCAAAGTAAAAAAAATCATTACAAGTATGAGTTTAGCATTTAAAATGTTACAGAACTGCTATCAACAAAATGTGCTTAAATTGTCAAAAATCTAAAGGATTCATGAAGAAAATGAATTGCTTCTATGAGATGAATATTACGGATTATTCTTTAATAATGTAATAATTATACTACATACAATACAATAATTCTACCAATCAGTCATGAATCTTCCAGACAGTCATATTAGTGGATTTAGTGCATATTTCAGGTCATTAACAACCCAGGACTGTATCACTTTCTGTCTAATTCATTCATTTCATTCTGTAAGGTACTTAACTCTTGGGTATTTTCAACTTCTTCATCTGTTTGTTGTCACTAGATGCTTGACGAAAGTGATAATCTTCCCATCTGACCTAGTGATCGAGCTGTGGTTTCACTGTTGTTATGAATAAATACAGGCACACTGATACAAAAGCCCTGTTTAATTAAAACACCTGGATTACACGTTAAATACAGCACTATTGTCCTTGGAGGGTTTTGATGACAACAGTTCTGCAGCTGAAGATGTTTGTGAGGCTACTGATTTTTTTTTTTTCTTGAAACTTTTTATTTATAACAGTTTTTTGAAAGGAACATTTACAGAAAAGGGAACAGGGGAACCATATTCCCAACATCAACAAGAATAATAATGGCAAAAAAGAGAACTGAAATAAATAAAATAATAATACACATACACACACATACATATACACACACAAATACATATGCATATATGTATACATACACATACAAAGACACATATACACTTAAACATAAATATATAAATAAAAAAGGAATAATAATAAAGTAAATTAGAAAAATAAAGATAGAGGTGAGGGTCTCAGAATGAATTATGAGTCTGTGCATCACAATAACAGTGTATCACAATGACAGTAGTAGTTAATGTTTATCTATTTCAGCGGCTAAATACACACACCATTTTCGCCATCATTTTTCTCCCTGTTTATTTTGGAGTCTTATAGAGTAGGTCATTTGCTCTAGAGTATGCAGCAGCTTAACAATGCTGACAAAGAGGGCTGTGGTAGGGCAAATTTTCTGGAGCCAATATTTTGTGATGGTTTTTTTACTTGCTGCCAGAAAAATCTTAAGGAAGTAACCATCATTTGCATTCATACCATCAGGGATGATCCCAAGATAAAGTGTTATAAATGTCACGCTAATATTAAAACCTAGGACTTTTGATAGAATTCCCGACACCTTACTCCAATAGACCTGGATAATCTGGCAAGACCAAAATATATGAGTGTGATCAGCCATGACCTCTCCGCATTCCCTCCAGCTAGGGCTGGGCGATAAACCGATTTTATCGATTAATTCGAGTTTGTACTTAATGTTGATTTGTTTTAATGAAAATCGATTTTCTCATCAACATCCGCCACCAGCGCCTGCCGCTGGGCTCCCGTAGTTCAGAGTTCAATTCAATAACTTCCCTCTTATGTTTTGTAGTGTACTTATGTGGTGGTGGTGGTGGGTGGGGCGCTGGGGCTGGGGTGCAGCTTATAGGAGGGGCTCCAAGCCACACAGGTTGGGAACCACTGAAGTAGAAGTCAGTCTACTGTATGCAAATAAGCTGCAGCCCTCTCCAGGTAAACACACCGGATCGCAGCTGGAAATGCGCCGCATGTGGCATGCTGGTCCGGTTGCGGTGCATTTCCCGCTGTGATCCGGTGTGTTTACCTGGAGAAGGCTGCAGCTTATTTGCATACAGTAGACTGACTTCTACTTCAGTGGTTCCCAACCTGTGTGGCTTGGAGCCCCTCCTATAAGCTGCACCCCAGCTCCAGCGCCCGGCGCACTCTGAACTACGGGAGCCCAGCGGCAGGCGCTGGTGGCGGATGTTGATGAGAAAATCGATTTTCATTAAAACAAATCGACATTAAGTACAAACTCGAATTAATCGATAAAATCGATTTATCGCCCAGCCCTAGTTGCATCCTTTTATTGTTTTACAAAAATAATCCCGTAGCTGTAAATACCCAAAGTCATAAAGAGTTTGTAATCTGTGTTTAGAACACTGATAGGTCTATATCCTTTACAGTCCAGTTTATCCTTTCCTTCTTTGGGGATTACGAATATTCCTTCTCTCAGAGTATGGTTAAAGCAGCCTCCACTCTGGAAGGAAACCAGCTCTGCCAGGTGATTTATTAGTTTTTCATTTTGAAATAGCTTTTCCTATTTCTTCTTTTGTTATTGGTGATATAAGATTATTGTTAATGTCTCTGCCTAGTGCAGGTAGGTAATTGTATGTTTACTAACCTGTTTTTTTCTGACAATATAATGATATATATGTTTCAAATGCTTTGTGTATTCCAGCTGTGAGGCTGCCGATGATGAGGAATTAGTTTTTGTGCCATTCATGAATCAGATTATTTGAAGTGGACTGCGAGAATAACGAGGCCATTCAAAGATGACAAACAGAGGGCAACAATCCGATATTTCCACCCCTACTAGAAATTACGCTTACGGTTCTGTTATACTGTGTTTGTGAGTAATTTACCCTGTTGCTGCCCACACTGACCGTGCTGCATTTGGTTCAGGCGGTAAGGGTCGCTGCATCAAACACAGCCAGCAGTGGTTCACTCCCACTGAGTTTGAAGGCCTAGCAGGAAGAGCGAGCAGCAAAGACTGGAAGAGGAGCATCAGATATGCTGGCAGGCCTCTGCTCTGCCTCATACAGGTACTAAACTGTACAACCACACTGTGCTACGACTGTACTACTGCAGGACTGCACTGTATTATGCTATAGAAAGGACCTTGCATTTCAGTGTGTGTGTGTGTGTGTGTGTGTGTGTGTGTGTGTGTGTGTGTGTGTTGCTAGGAACGTATCCTGAACCCCCACGCTGCCTCCTGTACCTGTGCAGCCTGCTGCGATGACCTGACAGCGGTGAGTGAGCAGGATTGGTCCTGCTCAGCCAGCACGGTCAGAAACCAGTTTATCATGGAAAAAAATCTGTCAATTAACCAGTAATGTAATAAGTCTAACCAGTTAGGTAGTTAATTGGATTGCTTGTTGTTTGATTGGAGCAGCTTGTGATAACTCGGGCTGCTTTTAGTACAGTTTGGACAGCAGAATTCAGTGTGTGTTTGTCTCTGTCTTATTCTCCTTGTCTTTCTCTTCAGTGTCCAAAGGAGGGAGACACTCTGGCAACAGAAAGCATCAGTATGGTAAATTTAGTAGATTTTTCTCTGTTGCTATCACTTCATTTTCACCTGTTTTTACTCCGTCATCTGTATCTGGATATATTATCAGTCTTGATATTTCAATCTGCGCTGTAAAGGCATCCCAGTATGCACATCAAAGAGTCCAGAATGCTTTCTTCCAGTCCCCAGTCCAAATACGGAAGGTTCTTGGTCCTGCTAAAATACAAGAGCTGCACTTTGAACAGTTTTTATTGAAAAATGCGTTCATAGGGTTGGGTGTGAAATCTCAAGCCTTTCTGGTTCCAAGTGAAATACAGTTGCATCAGAAAAGACCCATTCACTTGATCTATGTCTTGCGTTCTGTTTAACTTGAAATCAGTTTTACTGAATATGGACCTTTTTCTGATCAATCTACACTCTATGACACATAATGACACAAATAAAAACGGGTTTGTAGAATTTTTCTGCAAATTAAAAAAAAAAAAAATTTAAAACTGAAATGTCTTATTTATAGAAGTCTTCAGACTATTTATTCAGTAAATCTCTTTTGTAGCAATTGCAGCTTTGAGTCTTCTCGGGTAAGTCGCTACAAGCTTTATCCAATTCTTCCTCGCAGATTCTCTTAATCACCCTCAGACTGGATGGGAAGCATCTGAACTTCCTTCTTCAGGTGAACATAGATGTTCTATGGGATTTAAGTCTGGGCTTTGGCTGGGTCACTCCAGGACAGTCAGACTTATCCTGAAGCCACTCCAGGGCTGTTGGCTGCAGGTTATTGACAGTCAGAGCATATTCATCCTCTTGCTTCAGATTAACTAAAAATGAAATGCAGTTTGACAAACTCCATGCAGATTGTCTTGTGTTTGTAACTCAAAGTTGCCTCCATCCAAAGTGCTGATCCCTCCAGCAGATTCTTTACACTCTGCAGGACTGGTGAAGCTCTGTTAGAGTCACTGTTGTGTTCTTGGTAACCTTCCTGACCTTCTTGGCCCTTTGAATGTTTTTTCACTTTATCATTATGGGTTGCTGGCATAAGATTCATGGCCAACAAATATTCATTTATATAATGTTAATTAAAATTAAATCAGAGAAAAAGTTTCAAGCAGTGCTTTTTTGTGTTTATCAGTATCAGTTCATTTTTGATTTAAAGCATTGTTGCTGGATGTTGTGTTGATGTCATCTGTCTCCTCTCTGCTCGGTTCAGACTGGTCCAGTTCGCCTCTTCGTCCCATATAAGAGACGGAAGAAGGACATTGAGCCTACCATCATTCCTGCCAAAAAGGAGCTTCCCTCGCCCAAAAACATCACACTGACTCCAGGAACCACATGTATGTCACATCACCTCAGTCTGACGTGTGATTAGATTAGGGATGAAGCCTGTGTTACACAACAGAAGAAATAAACAGATCAGTTTGTAGTTTAGGATCAGTAGGTTTTTGTCTGTTAAGTCTGTTTATTTCATAACCTAATGCAATCACAGTCACAGTCGTGCGTTTTGAATTCTGACTCTCACTTAATGCATCTTAAAATCATGCATTAATCCATTATCTATACCCCGCTTAATCCTCATTAGGATCATGTGGGCTGGAGTCTTTCCCAGCTGGCTTAGGGTGAAGGTAGGGGACACCCTGGACAGATCACATAGAGAGCTACACATAGAGACAAACAGTCACACTCACATTCACGCCTCCAGACAATTTAGAATCATCAATTAACCTCAGCACGTTTCTGGACTGTGGGAGGAACCCGGAGAACCCGGAGAAAACCCATGCATGCACAGAGAGAACATGCAAACTCCATGCAGAAAGATCCTGGGAAGGCTGGGGACCTTCTAGCTCCAAGACAACAGTGCTAACCACCGAGCCACTGTGCAGCCCATCTTACAATCAATATCAAAATATTTAAATCAAGGAAATATTAACAAATTCCCACATGTTGCCTACTGTGTAGTTTGTGTTTGGTCATCTAAAAATAGACAGTGAAAATTGGTTGAAAATCTTGGAGGTCAGATCTGTCATGTGAACATTTAAACCTGGTCTAGAAGTGTCTGACTGTCCAAACATGGCTGACACGTCCTTCTCTTCCAACAGTCACAGTGTCCCCCACAGGACAGTTCACCACCTCCGGGACCTTGACTTTTGACCGCACTCCATCAGGCGACGCTGCAGCCGCCATCATCTCAGAGAGCTCAGCACAGAGCGAGGTGTTTGCCAGCACCACAGGTACCATCTCTCACTGATATAACTCACTCTGTCTGTCATCTGGGGTCCAGACTTCTGTACCATGAGGTTAGATTGGTGAGTTAGCAGCTACACTACTGTTCAAAAGTTTGGGGTCACTCAAACAATTTCATGTTTTCCATGAGAACTCATTCTTTTATTCATGACCTAACATGATTGCACAAGGGCTTTCTCATCATCAATTAGCCTTTCAACTTAATTAGCTAGCATAATGTAGCATTAGAACTCAGGAGTGATGGTTGCTGGAAATGTTCCTCTGTACCCCTATGTAGATATTCCGTTAAAAATCAGCTGTTTCCAGCTAGAATAGTCATTTACCACATTAACAATGTCTAGACTGTATTTCTGATTAATGTTATTTTCATTGAAAAAATGCTTTTCTTTCAAAAATAAGGACATTTCTAAGTGACCCCAAACTTTTGAAGGGTAGTGTTTATATACTGAATTGTAATAAACTATAAATGTAGTGTAGCACGCATGAAATGGAGTGCAACAAAACATTATTCCTGGGTATCAGTCCATCGGGTAGAACAGATAGTTATCTGGTTATCTAATGTGGGAGTTCATCAATACGATACACATAATGCTCAGTTTGATAGTGTAGTGTTTGACTTTGGTTTCTTTTTCATCTGAACTTGGATCCGTCGGGGATGTTTAATGTGTCCCCCACTTTAACGATCTGTGTGGTGGGGTTTTCCCAACATCCCCTGCATCACCCTCTAACCTGCAGCCTATCCATCAACCTATTAGGCTCTAGGAAAGCACGACAGCTGCTTTCTGATTGGCTGGCATGTTGCTGTAATGAGCTCTCAGGAGATGGCGGCTCTGAGGGTGTGTCTGTGTGACCGATGAGGCGCTACAACTGTTCGCTGTCCTGATTTCTCAGCCTGAACATTTTTTCCTCCACACCTCCTCACTCCTGCTTTCACCAACAGATCAGTTAATACTGACACTGAACACCTACATTTGAGTTACTATGAAAATATCTGTAAGTCAGATATAAGAGAAGGTCACTGATTGGGCTTTTAACCATCACTGTGACTGCTCTGATTGGACTGCTGGGCAACACACACAGACTCAGCAGTGGCCCAGCTGTCAGGACACTCTCTGTCCTTCACCTTGAGGTTAATGAAGCACTCTGGGCCTCACTGACTATCTGTTTTAGATGAACAGATGAAAGGTTCCAGGATGTCAGTTTAAATCCACAGAAACAGCTAGATGCAGTGTTAAAGCTGTCAAAGTGACCAATGAAACAGTGCACCAGTTTTCCTTTAAGCTGAGTTTAAATGAAGGGAAAATGAACGGTGTAGGTGTTATTTGTTTTCATTTCTCCAGTAGAGGGCAGTGTGTCTCTGCTGTTGCAGAACTACCACACCATAGAGAAATAAAACCAGTTGACAGGCTGTTTTGACAGATGAGATGAGTCAGGTCAGATCTTCAACCGTCAGAGAGATATAAAGAGAAACTGACAGACTCACAGGTAAAACTTCTCATGTAGCTAGTCTGTTCTCCATGGTTTATTTATGATCAAAATATCTGTAACTCACAATCATAACCAGAAAAGCATTCAGAGAGTAAAGTACTCCGCCAAGGCTGTTCAGTCCCTTGTATGGCATGGTCAGAAATGCAGCATTTTTTGTAGAAATACAGCATTTGTTTATTAGTTATTGATGATCAGAAATCACGGCATCATAAACTGTGGCCATGTACCCACAAACAAAATGACCTTGCGCTGAGCACAGGTGTGTGTTATGCATGTGTATGTTATGTACGGATACCGAACCGAGTGACCTACATATGTAGCGGGCGGCAGGAATTGATGGGACTCGGAAACACTCCCACAATTTAATCAGTTGTTCCTTGTATCGTTTCCAACGTTTAAGTCCTGATAAGTCCGCAGCAGTCGATTTGTAGTAGGATTGCAGTCATGTGATCGTCAAGAGGCAGCTGACGCAGTATTCACTTGTAGTCATCGTTACAGTGATGTCATGCCGTTATCTCGCCGATTATAAGCCGCATCACTGCCAAAATCTAATGAGGTGGTCCTTGTGTCATTTTTGACCTTCTCTGAAAATTTCATCCAAATCCGTTAATCCGTTTTTTAATAATGTTGCTAACAGACAGACAGACAGACAAACCAACACCGATCATCACGTAACATCCACCGCATTCCTTGGTGGAGTAATTAAAACCTTTAGTTCTCTATCCAGTTACATATTCACATCTGGTGTACGTTCTGCACACAGTAGATTGGTATTTGACAGATAACAGCATACTTTGATGGATCAATATCAACTAAAATAACTCTGTTTTTATTTTATTATGTTCATGGATGTGTAGTGTTTTTTCCAGCATTGCAAAGCTGCTTTCTGGGTGAATGTAGCCTCCGTGTCTTTGGAACCAGAGCAACTCCTCTGGTTCCAGAACAAAGTCTGATTGTATTAAAGACTATGAGAAAATGACACGACTGCGTAATTGATTTGTATCATCAGTAAACATATTTCCAGTAAGTTTATGGACTCAGTCTCTAGTAACAAAATCTGATGTTCATTGTTTAAATTATGGCCCTGTTTAGAGTAAAATAGACAATAGGGCCGGGCCAGCATGTGTGCTTGACAGGTCACTACTGTGTCCTCGAATCCTCAGTCAGATCCATCTCTCACTTGTGACGTCAGGTTCAAGAGGGCAAGATGATGATGGCCAAATTACAAACTCAAGGGGGAGGGTGAGCAGTCTGTATTAAGGGGCCAAGAAAAGTCTCAAGGAAGCCTTTGTATAGCCTCGGAGACAAACTTTCATGTCAAAACATCCCTGTAAAAAACACATCTTAAGGCTACTTAGATGGTCACGTTGACATTTTGACCAGTTCCTGTCTAACCTGAACTACATTATGGTAGCAGTAGATTACTGAGGGACCAGCTGTACCCACTTCACTTTTTATCACAATCCTACCAGATGTCCTAACTCTTTATCAACAGTCACACATTAGCTTTTGTGTAGAAAATTACTGGACAGTTTTTGGTTAGATTAGAAAGAGTCCAGTAAGATGCTGAAGTGTTAAAACATACCTACCTTTTTCCCTGGGCATGTTAAATGGAAGTCTAAGATGGATGTCTGGTTATTTTTGGACTCGTCTGTTCTTGCTGGAGCTCCGAGCTGTCAGGAGCTCCACCGCCGCAGGTAGAAAAACAGACGTTATGTCGTTTATGTAGGTCAGGAGCGAATGTATGGAGGACACACAGACATACTGACCTGGATATGCTTTGTTTGATTCAACGTTCTTCTGTACAACATTGAATATCTTTGTTTCAAGTGGTGACACCGGATATGTGTGATTTAAACATTTGATTTCTCTGGTGTTAGTGTGATGAGTTTGTTTCTGTCTTTTCTTTCTTTATATGATTGTATAGTAATCATCTTTGTGCTTTTGATAAAACAAGAAAATTGGAAACTTTACCTTGCCAACATAATTCATGCATAATTACTCCACCAAGGAACACGGCAAAGTTATGTGACGATTGGTGTACGTTTGTCTGACTGTTGGCAACATTACTCAAAAATGGAGTAACAGATTTGGATGAAATTTTCAGGGAAGGTCAGAAATGACACAAGGACCAAGTGATTATATTTTGGTAGTGATGAGGCTTAAATAATATTTGCACGAGATTAGTATTACCTGATATTACCTCTCTGGTCATTTGTGAATCACCCCCCCATGTCAGTGTTTCTTGCAGTGCATTCGCACGGGATAACCGAAGTCTGTATTTTACTCAAATTTATTGACATTGCAGTCCGGATGTGATGTCAAATCTGTGCACATCGCAACATCCGTGGTATGTAGTCGTCATGGCAACAGTAAATATGTCAAAGCAGCAATGCGACTTGAGAACAGTGGGCAGCGTTGTCGGGATAATGGGCCGTCAGGGTGTTTGTATTAAGCCTGTTGAAAGGTTTGCTTACTGCACACTGCTACGCCTGTCATCCATCTCAGTATCTTCCGAAATTTCCCTCCTCCCGTTGATCTGATTTTGCGGTTGCTACGAATGGTCCATAGGCCTGTTGTGTATAGGCCTACTCCTGCATTTGCACCTAAAATGCTGTCAATAATTTCCACTGCAGCCTCCATAATTTAACCAGGAAAGAGGTACAAAAAGCCGGACAATGACAAAAGCAACTAAAATACCCCCCAATCAGTGAGATGCAGATTCGTACGGGACTGCTATTATCAAAAGACATCAGTGTTTTGGAGAAATATGGTAGGTAATTTGCAGTTGAATTTTTACTTTACAAATTACAGACATACAGACATTCACACGGAATTAAGATCACAGACATCCTCTGCAATTATTACAAATCACCATTGGTCCAGACGTAATACTAATCCCTTGTGAATAGGGCATTATAGTCTGGATCCACGGATTTGTTAAAGATTTACGTATCATTGCGATATAGCGACATGGCGTCACTGTAACTATGACTACAAGTAACGCTACGTCTGCTGCCTGCTGACGATCACATGGTTATGATCCTACTACAAATTGACTGCTGCAGACGATGAGTTTTTTAAAGATTTCATCCATCGGAAATCATACAATGACTGGGCAGCCTCTGAGTGCTTTTCTAGTTATATGTGTCTTGATTGTGTTTGTTTGGTAAAAAGTTATTTTGCAAAATGAAGTATTTGTAGTTTAGTACAAACAGCTATAAACACCAGCTAATGGCACAGTTGTGCTTCAGGGGGGGAAGTATAAGCAGGGTTGGCTGGGTACCTTATTTCTTTATGTCTGTGTTATTTTCTTTAGCCTTTCTACAGTCTTGCAAAATGTCCCATTTTACTTTAAAGTAGCTTTAATGCTAGCTGTGTAACAGTGTTCACATACCCATAGTCAGTCCGATTGCCCTCTTTACTGCAGCTCCCGCTTTCCAGGTTCAGCATAGTGGAATAAGATCAAAAGTTATTTTGATGAGGCATTTTTCAATTTCATTACGTTTAATGCATTTGGCTCTTTTGTACTACACTTAGAAACTGTAAGCTAAATTAAAGGAGCAATCTGATAAATTTGAGCCATTTTCCGACATGGGATGTGTAACATTGCTCAGCACTCTGTATATTTTCTTGCTTTTATACCCTTTCCCAGTCCACGATTCCTCATAAAGCTTGTTAACATAATTTTCTACACCATAGAAAATAAAGAGAAGTCTTTGGGTAACTAGATGTGCCCAAACTTTTGAACAGTACTGTATACAAATAGATGTAAAAGTAGTCTTAGTTTATTTCAGATGACACCAAATATTTTTCTGTTTTCGACTTGCTTGCTCTGCGAAGTTGTCAAAGGCATTTCTTTTTTAAAATAGCTGATATTTTACAGATAAAACAATCAAGGAAATCACCGGTGAACTAATAAGTAATGAAAATAATCATTGGTTGCAGCCTTAGTGTTGTACTGTAGTTCAGTGTAGCTGCTCACAGAGGTACGACATTGTGCTCTAGGAGGAGGTCATGTAATCACAGCATCCAGCGTTTGAATAACACCTGCACATGATTCCCTCATTCCCTATCGGTTTACTCACATTGTGGGTCTATTGAAGGCAAAAGAAAGAAAAAATACTAAACCAATCCTTCCTCCTTTTTTTCCCTCTCTCTCAGTACTGACAGCATTGCCAGCGTTGGCTGTGACTCCTCAGCCAGTTCAGGCCAAAGTTGCCGTGGCAGCTGCAGTGGCGTCTCCGCCTGCGGCGCTGGTGACTGGGCTGGAGGTGGGGCCTGTTGGGGGGGCGGGGCCAGCGGTGAGTGAAGGGCAGAAGAACACTTGGCTGTACCTGGAGGAACTCGCCAACACGCTGCTGAGCAACGTCCAGCAGCTGAAGGTTCTCATCGAACAGGCCAAAAACTCTTCAGGGGACGCTGCAGGGGTCAAAGGTCAGGGAGGGAGGAAGGAGGTGAGAACACACACACACACACACACACACACACACACACACACACACACACACACACACACAGGCTGAGATTTAATTCAGCATTAAGCAGAAACTGATTGACTGCACGTGACTAATAATTAACAGTGATGGGAAGATAGTGAGTAACTATTATTGTGTGTGGGTGTGTGTTGTGTGCGTGTGTGTGTTCAGTGTGGCCAGTGTGGTCTTAGTCAATCGTTTCAGAACCAGATCTCATTTCAGCAGCCGGACGACTCTGAGGCCAAGAGGAGCTCAGACATCACAGAGATCATTATTAACGTACGACACACATACACACACACCCACACACACACACACATACACATATTTTTTCACGGTTTACAAACCTTGAAGAAAACCTTCAACCTGAGATTGTGGCTGTCAGTTCCTACTGTGTGTCTGTCTCCAAAAACACATTTCAAAAAATGCAATTGGATGGTGTCGTTTCAACATCAACAACAACAATGTTTCAAACTACGCAGCTGCAGAGGCTGATATGGAGACTTTTTGTTTTCCTTATAGACCATAATGTAAGAAAGATGTGCCTGGAGTAACTTAGAAGTAATTTAGAAGTGGTGTTATCACATAGTTTGTGATCCCAGCCACCGCTCCTTCAAATTTCTTTTTTTTTTTTTTTTTAATCACAAATACACCACCGCCGCATGTCTCCACCTTCACAGCACTTTTGCACTGTGTCGGGTACTCACAAGTACTAAGGTAAACTACAGATAACTGTCTTGCTCAGTCTCTCCTCTTTGATACGTCGGGTTAATACGACATTTATTACTTGCGAGAGCGCGGCCTTGAAAGTGACGTCATGTCAAGCACCAAGGCAGCAGGTCAGAGAGTCAGAGGAGTGACGTCTTGGAAAATAGGGCAGCGACTTACTGGAGAAAAGTTATAGCTTAAGATAACTCATGATATATTTTACAAGTTAAACAGACATTCGCAAAATATTGATGGCCAGCTATTGTTACGTAACATCAGTAGCTTCAGTTAATTGGGCCCGTGCCAGCTCAGTGTCGCTAACGTGAGTGAGCTATTAATAGCATTAAGCTAATATCTACACTCCATGTATGAATAACTGCTGACTGCATTTTCAGATGAGCTTGTTCAAATATATATTTTTTTAAATTTAACATTCAGCCTTTAAAAAGCCATTTTCAACTGGCCATTCAGTAAATAGGTTGTACAAGGAAAATCTGCAGTTGTGTCATTTGTTTATGTGTATATATATATATATATATATATATATATATATATCTTTATAGTGCATACAGTATATGTATGAAGAAGAAAAATAAAGTCTGAATCAGCATCTGCCACAAAATTCCAGTGTCCATTGGGGCTCTGGAGTTCACTACAGTGGAAAGGGATTGTTAAGTATAAGTTCAGCAGGTCCAAAATTCTCCACTACAAAGTTTCTAGGGCAATGATCAGCAGAATTGCAATTCCAAACCCTCACATATTTAAAAATAGCTCCTGTTGCCTGTTTTGTTCTCTCGTGTCTCCATGTGGTCTCCTGCTTTGGCTCTGCAGCAGATGTGTGTGAACTGCGGTCGGGTGGCGATGAGTGAGTGTACAGGCTGTCACAAAGTCAACTACTGCTCAACCTTCTGTCAGAGGAAGGTAAGACTCACCTGAGCACTCCTCACATGAACTCACATGAAGAGAAATGTGGTCAAATTACATAAATGAAAGACATATTGTTTGTATTATTGAGCAGGAAGAGGATATTGTTAGGTAACTCCACCTTAAGTTAGTTGCCCAGTGGATGTTTAATTAGCAAAAAAGAAGACATGAGGTAGTATTATTTGAGCAAAAACACCTCTAAACGTTTTATTATTCATTTGAATCAGTTCTGTGGCTTAAAGTTAAGGATGAGAGAATGTCTCTCACTGTAATGCTCACTATGTAGCTATGGTAAATAGCATTATAACAAATGTCGCAGCTCATTACAATGTTCTGGATACAACTCCATTGTATGGACAGTTTTAACTAACATTAGTCCCTTTGGTAGCTGCTAGGATGGTGCAAAGGTCCTGAACTGACTTAACTGTTATGCATCACTGATGTGGGTGTTTCAATAAAATGAAAATATGTTTCATGTGGATTTTCAATCTGATTTGATTTGGGATCAAAAAATGTCCTGAGAGCTCTGACCTGCTTAGTAGCAATAAGTGCTTTTGAAGGTCTGTAAGGTCTTTGATATTAATGAAAGAAATAATTTAACGGCGACCATTTCTGTGAATCTGTGAATGAAATATCTGAACTGTATCTGTTGTTCCTTTTAAGAAAATGTAACCAGAAGTTTAAACTTGCTTTCAATTTAAAGAAGTGATTATGGAATCTTTTAAATAATAATTATGAAGTAACTGTACAGGGAAAAGTAATTACATTTTTTCAGTCATGTGAAAAATGTACATTATTTACCTTTTTGACATATTTGGACTAGCAAATATTTGATCCTCTTTGAATCAGTGCTGGCAGATAAAAGTTATTTACTGGAACACTACCACAAGGATAAATTACTGTTTTAAATTTTCATTTGTACAGCAGCACTATCAAGCGATGTAATATTCAGTGAGCTTTTAACATTACTTCATCTGTATGGATGTAGGAAAACAAACAAACAGTAAAGAAACAGAATCACACAACAGTTTGTTTCTCTCTGCAGGACTGGAAGGACCATCAGCACACCTGCTGTCAATCAGCAGGGGGCGTGGCTGTTCAGGAGGAGGAGCCAATCACAGC
Source organism: Amphiprion ocellaris (assembly GCF_022539595.1). Lineage (NCBI taxonomy): Eukaryota > Metazoa > Chordata > Actinopteri > Pomacentridae > Amphiprion > Amphiprion ocellaris. Next base: position 30,617,198 of record NC_072768.1, read on the forward strand.
CATGGACATGGACAAAGTGAAGTGAAGGTGCAGCAGGCTGTATGAAAACAGGACTTCAGTGAGGACATCACGTCTGAAGCTGCTGCAGACAAGAAGAGCTTAAGTGGCAAAAAGTGGAGAGTATTTTTCACACACCTGACCTCCTTACTGGAATTTTTATTCTGAACGTTTTCTCTCAGACTGACAGAGGAAGTTCTCTGATCCCCTGAAAGCTGAATTTGTGCCAAAATTGCACTAACTTTGTATTTGAGGAAGCTTAAGGGTTTTCCTACTTACTTACTTCCCTACTTCAATACAATTTTTGGGGTTTTTTTAATCGCAGTAGCATCTAGTAAACTTTAAATGAACTGAAGCTTAAAACTTCAGGAAACAGAAAACTTGGAGATAATCTGAACAAAAAAAACAGTTTGAAATATCACAGCAATGTGTAAATCAGACGGTGACTGCTATTTTATTATCAAGTGATCTTTCTATTACTTAATTTATTAGATAATTTCATCAGGTACCATAATACTGTTTTATATTTTGTGTCTTCCCAGGGACTGGCATCTCTCTGCTGGTTTGTTGCCATTTTACCTCTTAATAAAGAGATTTAACTGTCATGACTGAATGATGGAAAAAGTCTTGAACCAGACAACCAGCCAGAGTGACTGTCCTGGGTATTTTTCAAGGCTTCTTTCTAGTAAAAAAAAAAAAAAAAAAAAAAAAAATCTGACAGTTTGTATTTTATTACATGTGAACGTGAAAGAAGTCCTGAAAGAAAAGTTCCCTTGTAATTTTATATTGATAGAAGTAGTGTTTTTTTGTATGAATGTAGGCTCAACAATGATGTCAAGTAAAACATGATTGTTTACACAAACCTGTGTGTGTGTGTGTGTGTATATTGACTATTCACACTGTGTGTGTCAGGATACAAACCAAGCCATGAGGTCCAAGGAGCTCTCTGTAGACCTCTGTGTTAAAAATGCAGCATAGATCAGGGTGAGGGTATGAAGCCAGTAGCACAGTGGCCTCAATAATTGATAGAAGTGTAAAACCACCAGGACTCTAAATGGAGCTGGCTGTTTGGCCAAACTTATTAACTAAGTAAGGAGGGCCTTGGTCAATAGCCAATAGCCCAACAGTCACTCTACCAGAGCTTCATAAGTCCACTGCAGAGATGGTGAACCTGCCAGAAGGACTCCACAAATCAGGTCGTTAGGTGGACTCATGAGATAGACAGTTGCTTGAGATTTGTGAAGCTGCATTTATATTTGTGTCTCTGACGGTTAGATACTATAATTAAATTTTATCTATATAGTGGCAATTACAATTCAGATAGTTTCAAGATGCTTTACAGAACCCATATGCCTAAACCCCCAGAGCAGGCCCTAAGGCGACAGTGGCAAGAAAAAACTCCCTTTTAACGGGAAGAAACCTTGAGAAGAACCTGGCTCATGTGGGGGGACCCATCTGCCACTGGCCAACTGGATTGAAAGGGACAGAAGAGGTAGAGGGGGTGAAGGAGTGGGAGGGAGAGGGATGCAAGAAGATGGGGAGTGGAGGACAAGGAAACATAACACACACTGGGATACATCCTTGATACATGCTTGACACTAAGTGATTCATTTGTTTACTGTTATGGTGTAAGGCTCTGGCATTACTACATATATAGCTGGTAATAAGATGCAAACAGTGTGTAGATTAGCATGCCAAGTATAGTAGGGGCAATGCAGAATAGATTGGTGGTAATGGGCACCTTCAAGCAGTGGGCAGCATCCCACAGTCATGAACAAAAGTTTACATATACGCTCACGAGTCTGATGGCAAAAACTCAACTCTGGGTAGATTTCCAAACATGAAATCTGGAAAATACCAGATATTACATCATTACTTACTTAAACCATTGCTACAGTGAAGCATGGTGGTGGCAGCATCATGCCATGGGGTTGCTGCTGAGCATCACTGACAAGGAACCAGTGAGTGATGCAGGCAAATACAGTGAGGTCCTTTCAGATGACTTGCTCCAAAGTAGAGCAGCCTGAGACAGGGGCAATGGTTCAGTTTTCAGCATGACAACGACCTGCAGCAAAAAGCCAAGACATCACTGGAGTGGCTTCAGGACGAGTCTCTGACTGTCCTTGAGTGACTTAGTTCCCAGACACTTCCCATCCAACATAATGGAGCCTTAGAGCATCTAAACATCTAAAGTTTCGATGTGTGAAACTTGGAGAGACTTATTCAAGAGGGGCATGGAACTGTCAATTGTGTCTCAGCATTTTTGTTGAAATTTCACAGTTCAGAGGAGACGTATATTCAGTTCCTCGGATATTGAACATAAAACAATAAAGATTTAAACTGGTATCTTATTTTTATCCGACTGGAGTCTCAGAGAGAAAACACCTTCCTCCAACAGAATTCCACATCTGCTGACTTCTGTTTCCTGTGTTCTGTGGTGGAAGTACAGATTTCCTTTTTGTATTTCTCAGAGCAGTCAGGTGGTCAGGTAGAGTGACTCTTGATGAATCATTTTAGACATTATGACATTTGGTTCTGCTGTGTCTGAGTCCCAGTGGCACTCAGGTGTCTGCTGCTGCTCACCGACGAGGAGAGGGACCCCCAGGACCAGACATTTCCTACCTGCAGCCAGGTCACCTAAAGTGTTTAAGTAAAAACTTTTAACAAATGAAATAGTTTTTTCCCCCTTCTCACATCTCCTCTTCCATCTAACAGGTTGGTTTTACTGACTGAACACCACAGTCTCCATTGATATCTGTAGGGAAAAGGGGGACGGGTTCAGGAGTTTCATAAATGGCCCTTGCTGTCAGCCTGTCCCCTTTTGACTGATGAAATCTTCGGAGAACGTTTTAAAGCTTCATGTCCATTGTGACTTCGTCAGACTTTACTGTCTTTGAGATGACTTTGTGACCCACTAGATTCTATAGTCTGGACAGAAACATTTCAAAGAACAGATTAACATCAAGTGAATATGTAACTTTTGGTGACTTCTTGCAGTTAAACATCTCATTTTTTTGCAGTGGTGTGGAAGCTTACTTTGGAGTGTGGTTGTAGTAGGCCTCCATCGATCAGGGGTGAACATGGGTGTACATCCTGGTTGTCCTGTTGGTGTTGGTGTTGGATGTAAGCCTGGGCAGTGGTAAATGGATGACAAGCTGTTGCCCATGCAGCACGCCCCCCTTCTCCACATCAGTGATGCATCCAAAGGAACAGCAGGGCTGTTACAGTTTGGCACCAGCGACGTTGCAGGAGTTGCCAGAATGAAGTTGAATATGATGTCGAATTGCCTTAGGGACTCCGCATTTTTTCCCCAGGTTTACGCCTGGAAACTTAGATAGCTTATGTTGAGAGTAAGGTTTACTGGTATCAGGAGAAGTGATACAGCGAGTAACACAGTGATGTGAACACTGGCAGCATCAAATCTGAGGAGTCTCTCTGGTCTTCGGTACATATGGAGTTGTGAGGCATGCCACGTTTAGGTTACAATCCAAATATGGTGACGGGTTTATCTGTTCAGGAGCGCCATCTGGACAATAACATAACTGTTTTCCTTACAAACAATTGTCTTTCACTCTTATGTTATCTCTAGCAAGTGTCTATCTCTCTCAGGGTCATATTAGGGACAGAGAGAGCATAAACATGTTTACATCCTCATTTTAGGAGAAACAGGGGTCAAGGGTGACATCCTGTAGAGTTATTTGGGGTGATTTAGTACCTACACTTGATTTAGGGTGACTGCAATTGACAGACATAACGGCATTTAGGATGTCATAAACCAGAACCATCTCAGTCGTGAGAAAGTGAGTAATTTTTCCTTCACATTCTGGAGTTAAGACAGTCACTAACTGTTCATGTTCTTCATTTTTTACAGTGTGATGACACAATGAACACTGGCATTTATATTATGTTTTTTTTTTTTTTTTTAAATTGTTGCTATCTAGCAAATTTTGCTACCATTTCCATCTTTCAGTCAGGTGATACAGGTAGGAGACTGCACAGTGGCACTGTCAGCTCACAGCTAGAAGGTACCCGATTCACGTCCCAGCCTTCTTGGGATCTTTCTGCATGGAGTTTGCATGTTCTCCCAGTGCATGCGTGGGTTTTCTCCAGGTTCTCCGGCTTCCTCCCACAGTCCAAAAACATGCTGAGGTTAATTGGTGATTCTCACCAAAGTCAGCTGGGATAGACTCCAGCCCCCCACAACCTTATAGTGAGGATTAAGCATTGTACAGAAAATGGATTGATGGGAAACTAATTTTGAATCGTGTTTTTTTGTTGTTTGGATTTAGATTTTAAAAAAATTCTGGAAACCTGCTGTTCAATTACTTCTTCACTATAGCACTTATGTTTTTTTTCATACTTGCAATTCTGTGTGTGGACAACTGATAGTTGCCCATAAATGTCAGGCCTTAATGAGAAGTTTGTCATTAACAGACCAACGGTAGATGAAGAGACTGAGTTCATGACTCTGAACAGCACTTTAGCCTGGTATGGGCACTGGCTAAAAGACAAAAGTCTACTAAACTCCACAGATGACATGAAAGACTGAAACCACTGGCTGCAGCCCACAGGCGTGTAGTTGTTAGTAATATACTACTTTTCCATGGGATTTCACTTTGAAGACTCAGTTCCCTAAATACCCAGTGGGTTGTATCTGTGTATTCCATGCACGCACACTGCTGCCGATCATGTGCACTATTGGTCTGGTAGTGTTATTGCCATGTAGATCAATGTTAATCTATATGAGGACTTGGGTAGGTGTAACTTATGTTGGACTTACTCTTGCTTACCTTTGCAGACTTTTGTTTACTTGTGGATGTGAAAAGTATAAAACAAGGCCAATTCTCATCCATGTGTCTACAATCGTTTACAGGACGTAAAATCATCCAACCAAGTCTGGCCTCTTCCCAGCAGATGTCCACGTGCAGCCCAAAATCTGTGACCGTGTCGACTGACTGCACGTGTGCCTGGAATACAAATTCTTGTTTGGAGGAGAGACTGTACGAGGAGACCCCTTTACATCATTAATAGAGTTGTACCTGAAGGCTTCATTCATACATGCTTTCCATCAACCGTGAGAAAATTCTATATTCTCTTGAAATCCTGTGCTATATCCATCCACTGCACTCACCAAACCTTAGGAATAATCTCTGACTTGGTGTTGCAGCCCAATCTGTAACCAGCTCTTATGTCCTGTAAAAAGTGCAAAGTCACAGCCCTTAAAAAACATCCCTTGAAGCCCTGTGTGTTTGTATGTGTTCGATATGAGGGACAACGCGACTGTTTGTGTGGCATACCAACACATACCTATTGTAGTATGAAGAGAACTGTTTCCACTGTCTGTTTTCGAAGTCTGTATTGGTCATGTGAAAACCATGAATTGGCCTTTACTCTGTAGTACAGACACTGACACTTCACATCATCATATAGAGTGAAGCTCCAGGCATAGATGTGAGTATCAGCAAATCTGGCAGCTGAGTGCCATCTCCACTACTCAGTTTGCAAAGTGCTGCTGAATACATTTAAACACAGTGAAACAGGGAAAGTGGAGACATCAGTTTGGGAAGGTAGTCTGTGCGAAAGTCTAAAATGAGGATTTGGGACATAAATAACATTACTGTAGCACATCTGAACCCCACAGTGTATGTGAAGGCAGTGTGCAAAATAAACAGCTAAATCCTGTAGGAATTAGATGGTAGCTTATCGTTAAAGATTTGACATTCATCAGTGCTTGCTTTGTAATCAGTACAAATACATTGGTTATTAAAAACTGCAAACATTTTTTTTTTTTTTTTTAAAAGTCTCATCAGTCCTTTGAGCAAAGTGTGAACAGTGTGATTGAATGAGTTATTTATTAATGCTGGATAGTTAGGTGTGAAGTTGACTTCATGAAGCAGCTAAAAACAGCACAACAGACAACAAAGACGCCTCGTAAAGTTGAAAAGTTTGGTAGATTATGACCTAAATTCAGTGAAATTTAGACAGAAACCAAAGTGCAGATTTCATGGCAGAAATGATTCTTGCATTCAGTCATATTTAATTCACTACCACTGCACTAGTGACAATGTAAATAATATTTTCTCAACATCTGATCATCTCGCTGATTTGACCAACCCAAACCTTTCTACACTTTGAGACAGAAGATCTGAGCTTTAAGTTTGTCTGCATCACTCCACAAACACAGATCCGAACAATCTGCACTTTTAATGAAAACTTTTATTTTCAAAAGATGAATTTCGACATATAAAATGAGTTCTCGTCTGCTGTGTGGTGTAGAAGTGTTGCGGATCCTATGAACTGTTCGTTCCTCAGACGGAAGCCTCTTCACTGGAAACATGAAGCTCAAACAAACTTTGCTGTCGTTGCATGTAGAAAAATAAAAACCTCACAGAGGAAGGAAACGATGGCAACGTACACAGACCTAAGACACTAAATCAACAGCAAGCAGCACCTGTTGCAGCCGTTGTGCGTTTAAAAATCGCCCATGCGGCAGCGGAGTCCTCTCCAGGCGTTCTAGGAGCAGCAGCGGTGCAGCACCTTTTTGAAGAAGTTCCTGAACTCGGTGTTGAAGACTGTGTAGATGACGGGGTTGAGAGCGCTGTTGACATAGCCGAGCCACGTCACCACGCTCATCAGGGCCGGAGGGACGTGGCAGTCCTGACAGCGAGCTCGCATCGTGTGGAGGACGAAGAACGGAGTCCAGCAGAACAGAAAGGCACCTTCAGGAGGAGAAGAGGAAGAATCAGAGACTAGAAACAGCAGAAAGTCCCTTTAATCCTACCAGCAATTTGGTAAACCCAGTTGGAGATAGTATTATCTTTGTGCAACTGGTACAGAAAGAGGCAGAAAGAGGAACCAGCTGCAGCAGGGAGGTGCTAGAACAACTCCATCAAAACAACAAGAGCATCTACCTCGATATGACATTTGTTGCTTATGCCACATAATGAGAATCTGTGTTTCTGGACCAAAGGAGAAGCACAAAGAGTTGAAGAGTTGCCATTTTGATCAGAACGTACACATATAAATGAGCGTGAATGTACAGGACCAGTCAAAAGTTTAGACACAACTTCTCATTCAATGGTTTTTATTTAATTGTTTTATACATTGTAGACTAATACTGAAGACATCAAAACTATAAAAGAATACTATTGGAATTTTGTAGGAAACAAGAAAGTGTTAATATTCAGTATTAATCTACAATGTAGAACATAATACAAATTAAAAAAGCATTGGTGTGTCCAAACTTTTGACTGGTGGTACACATTATTATTACCTAAGAACCAATTTACTTAAGCCTTGATAGGACTCTCATGCAGATGCAGAGAGCTGTGGACTCCATGGATGTGTACTTGGTATTAAACTACCTTTCTGGCCTTCAGGAGTTCTTTGGGAAGACTTCATTTCATACACTCTGTTACTCAGTGTTTAGACGTCCTCTGTCAGCCCTTTGAAGGAAAATCCTCATGATGTGATCAGGTCAACAATTTATTCATTATGCTTAGGTAAGTAAACTTTTTTTCACTGAGCAGCTGACAGCAGAACAGAAAAAATGCAAGGAATGTTAGAAAGCATAACACCTGTCTTACTTGTCAAACTACCAACTTAAATACAGTATTTATAATCTACCAGCTTGTCATCTATTTACACTATCAACCATTCTGCAAACCTGCCCACCCTCTATCTAACAGCCTACATCCAGTCCACACTGCATGCTTTTGGACAGATACACATTTTATTACATTAGGATCTGTGCTTCAGCAAATCTACCCATTATCTGTACACCACTTAATCCTCATTAGAGTTGCAGAGGGGCTGGAGTCTATCCCAGCTGACTTGAAGGCAAATTAGGGGACACCCTGGACAGGCCACTATTCTATCACAGGGCTACATATAGAGACAAAAAATCACACTCACATTCACACCTGCAGACAATTTAGAATCACCAATTAACCTCAGCATGTTTTTGGGCTGTGGGAGGAAGCCGGAGAACCTGGAGAAAACCCACGCATGCACTGGGAGAACATGCAATGATCTGCTGCAAGGCGAACATGCTAACCACCAAGCCACTGTGCAGCCCGCTTCAGCACATTCAATTTGAAATAAAATTATATTCAAAAAAAGTCTCAGCTTTAATTTAAGTTGAATGAACTATGTGGGAAATACATTCTCTTTTACACAAAGTGCCTAAATTACAAAGTAGATGTTTTTTGAGCAGCTGTGTTTCATTTTATTTGAAGACAAGCTCACACACGTGGCTCACAGTTGACTGAGAGTTGCTGTTTGTTGATATGAGAAATAAAGAGGTGACCATGAAAGTGAAGAAGATGATGAGAAGGTTCAAAAAACCTACCAGAGAAACATCAAAGGTAGTTGGTTTGCTAAAATCAACAACTGGGTTCATTCATAAAATCAAACAGTAGACCAAAGAGCGCAAACCTTGTGGATGAATGAAACATGATTTACATGGTGATGAAAAAATCCTTTTTAGATTTTGCGAAGTTAAAAAAGACAGGAAAACAGACATTAGCACAGCAAATTATAAGCAGAAAAGCTGTTTGGGACTGCATTGAGCAATTGCCACAAAACCAGTAAAAAAGTTAAAAAACTATTACAAATAAAAAACCACAAAGAAAGTCCACAACACAGAGGTTTTTAATCATTCACATGCCAAGCTCAGCAGCACAGAATCATCCCTCACTTCATTTTCAGCTGGCGGAACGCCTCAGGATGAACAATGCTTTATGTCGGTGGGTAGAGGGTGTGGAGAGACATAAGTGATGCCTAGAAGGGAGCATCTGAAACTCAGGGTGGAGGTCAGAGGTACTGTGCTCCAGGATGTAATGAGCCTTTGTCATGACCTGCTGGTTACTGAAAGAGACCAGACTCTGAGACAGTCTAGGGATTTTGGAACAGGTGTTCACTATGGTTTTAGATGGTTTCTGTTTTGGGATAGAAAGCAACAGATGAAGGAGAAACACAGAATGCTCTTGATAAAGAAACTGTAATGGTGTATTGGATGACTGTTTGACACTGAATTAAGTCATTTCTCTAAGGAAGTGTTGACATTGGAGTGACTTCTTGATTATGGATTCTGTGTTTTGCTCAAACGTCCAGGTATCACTGACTATACTGATGTAAACCTGCTTAAATTAAAGGTGGGACTTGGTACTTCGGCAATCCATTGTTTTAAGAACAGCAATCAAAGAACAAAAATTGTGTAACTGTTGGTAGATACTGTATCTACAAACCTACCAGTCTACTAATTGACTGCTGAGTGCAATGAGCTAATGAGGCTGAGCTTCACCTACTTTTTAACCAAATTCCATTTGCCGTTGACTTTACCAACCAGCCTATTTAAAATGCATCCTTCATCTTCTAAAAAACTAATCTATTTACCATTTACTTTATACCAACCTATCAATATACTGTGTATCTGTTAGCCTACCAAACCACAAGCTCTCATATGAGCCTTCCCACCCATCTACTGGCCAACAGAGTGCTGACCCTCCACTCATCACCTGCTGTCAGTTTTGCACAGTTAGCAGCAGGTAGCTCAGGGGCAGTTGGGTGGCTGACAGCAGGTGAGCAGATCTGTCAACATCTTTCGATTACATTTGTAAGTAGAACTGTTGAAATTCAGCCTCTGGAGCCCACAACATGAATTGATTTGTGTAGACCACTGGATTAGTTCATTTCCTCACATTGTTCCTTAATCTCCTCAGACTGCCCCCTGAACTATCAGCTGAGCTCATGAAATAGAGTCATGAGAATTACTCACACACTTAAACGTCCGTGTTGTGTAATAATTGGATTTCAGATTAAGGAGCTGTACGGATTAGTTGCTGTATGCTAAAGGGAAGCACTTGCGCTGCTATTAATAGGCTGACCCATTCTAATGGACGTCTTGGAGGAGGCATCAGAGGTGGCGGCGAGGCGTTCAGTTACCTGCAGTCACCTGTTATATCACTGTTCATTTGTGTGTGAGGGTTTCCATGCTGCTGACTGATGGTGCTGTTTTCTGGAGGTCAAGCAGAGTAGGGACGTCTGAGACGAACTCACCTGCTTCTAAGGCTAAATTACAGTTAAATCTGAAGCAACATTTAAACAGAAAGAACAATTTTATTGTGGAACAGGTGGATTTTAACTTGTGGCTTTCATCAGAGTTCAGCGGCTTCTGATTTAAGCCATAAGCTGAACTTGGGTTGTCTGAGTCTGAGTTGGACTCATTGCACATCACTAACAAGTTAGTGGTTATATCATATCTATTACAGTTGATAGGTGAATATTTCTCAGTAACAGTACAATTTCTCATTCAGTAATGAAATTAGTTTTACTCATAAAAGTCTTTGAAATTTTAAAGTTTTTATTTGGCACTTCCTTGGCTGTTTGCCAGGGAAAAGATGAAGAGTTGATATCAGTTTTATATGTTTTATTTCAAGATTCTTGGACAAATTTGTACAGAATCTGTTGAGGCTGGAGGACAATGTACAGATTAAGCCATATTTTGAGCCAGAATTTAACCATGAACTTTTTAGCCTGACTAATTTTAGTATTTCCACCAGATGGGCCATAGTTTAATGTAGAGTTTGGACAGATTTATTTAAATAAAAATCATTTGGTTTTGTGGGCCACAGTAGAGTAATTTGGCGGCTACAGCTAGTACACATTGGTGTCACACTAAAGTTACCACAGACGATGAAGCTGAAGGTTTAAAAGACCGTTTCCTTTCTCCATGTAGCCTAGAGGTAGTTGAAGTAATGCTGGGAGCTCTGACTCTACAGCTGCTCCAGGATCCAGAATTTAGACCTTATTGTGGGACACATGAGAGTGTGTCAGTGTCACATTAATGTTGTTCTTAGAACTACAATCTTTGCAGGAGTTATATCCCCTTTCTTTCCTCAGTGCTGTCTGTTCAGAGATCTTTGAGAGCGGGGTTTTAGAGAATCAAGGTTCTACTTACAACTACAAACAGTATCTTATTTTTGTAGACCTGCCTCTTTGGAAGCATGAGTCAAACCTATCCAAAGAAGAGATCACAAAGCACTCTGACCATTATAAGGCTTTCTCCTTTTGAGCAATAGGAACTAATGCAGTCCTTTTCTCTGTTTTTTCTGGTCATAGATCAACATTGTAACAAACATAATTGCACACTTTCATTTCCGTAGATGGCTTAGCTTACGCCATAAGTCTCTATACAGCCCAAAATGTTTCTTTATTGCTGCTGAACAAGACAAAAACTTACCCACAACAACAGGAAGAACTTTCATAGCCTTTCTTTCCCGGCTGTTGATCTTGGCCCTCTTCTTCCTGCGAGGGTCAGGGTTGAACTTGATGTCTGCAAAGCTCACCGTCGGCACGGGGCCGTCTTTACACTCAGATGAAGGGAAGGGCTGCTCCGGGGCCTGGAAGGTGGACAGTTCATCCGGAGTATCTGTCACTTCCCGCTCTATGATAGGTGGCAGCGGTGGTGGCAGTGAGGCCAGAGGAGGCAGGGAGGCTGCAGCCTCCTGCAGCTTGCGGCAGGCCTGGATGCTGTTCTTCAGCTTAGCTTTACGTGCTTCCTCCCAGCGCCGCAGGCCGCGAAACATACCGCAGTACAGTAGCAGCATGATGGGACAGGGGATGAAAAAAGAGCACACAGACGAATAGAGGACGTAATCATTGTTTTCTAGTTTACACTCGGTGGGGTCGCGACCCGGTACATTGTTGATTCCAAATATGATGGGCGAGGCCACAGCCAAGGCCAGGATCCAGGTGGCCGACAGCAGCACGGCCTGCCGCAGGTCCACATGCTTCCTGTTATAGTTGAGAGGGATTGACACAGCGATGAACCTGCAACAGGTGAGAGGAATCATACATGTTGAAATAACATCAGCAAGAACACTGCGTTATTTTTTGCAGAAATGCAAGTTAAACTGCCAGAGTTCTGACACACAAGTGTCTGCTGCTATGCTGACAGTGAACGTGAGAGACTCTGTCAGTCTTTTGATCGTAGTAATAATAATTGCCTGCATATTTGTCACACCTTTCACAGCAGACTTTTTGACCTGTCTCTGCAGGAAAATCAAAGGTGGAGCTAATAACATTAATGAAGCCTCGACCCAGCAATTACTGCAAAGCAGCAATTAATAATGTGATTAGTTATGCTCGTGACTGATAGCTGCTGTAAAAAAAAGCTTTAGTTTCACTCCACATTTTCCTGCCTGATATCAGTCTGTGTGCATTAGTTATATTGTAGAAGAAGTATTTGCTGTCAGGTCCTTCTAACCTATCTAACTACTGCCATCTGTGTGTGTAGCCTGACGCCCTCAAGAATCCATCAAGTCTAGTGCAACCAGCAGTTTCAGTAGCGCTTGGCATTACTGAACTCAGCTCTGATATTTTAAAATCTTCAGAACATAATAAAGACATGAATTTCAAAATGTTTTGCTCATTCCATTTCAAGCATTGTTTTGAAATCCTTTTTGTAATACACATTAAATTCAAATGTACCGCACTGAGATGTGTATGACAATTTTTGTAGTAGATTTTTAAAGATGAGTTTACTACCATATGTACATTTTGCAGAACATTATTTTCTACTTTTTCTTCAGTAACAATTTGTACTTAAAATGAATACAGGGCATTTTTAAGGTAGTGACTAAGTTTCCTAACTCCAACGCTGATGTCACTCTTATGCCTGTACATTAAATAAATAAACGATTTCTCTCCAGCTAACCTCACTGCAATTCAGTCTGCTCACTTTGTTTAAAACTGCTTCTCTACCTGGCAAGGTCCATTTTACTCATCTACCTTCATGCCTCAGTGCCACCAACTTTTAACACTTTTAACCCGACTACGAATATCTCAGCTTCCGGGAAAAAGATTTTGTCAACACAGCGTTCTGTCAGCCTGAAACAAAGGTGCTTCCAAACCCTTCCTTAACTCATCTCACTTCCATTCTTCATTAAGATGCCAAACAACATCAGTTTGAATCCATGTCATTCTTGCCATCTGCTGTTCATTTAGATTTACGCCACTGAATAATATATTCCTGTTTTAGTAACATTCTATAATCCCTCCTACAGCTAAGCATGTGTATTTGTAATGTTTGACAACTCTGACAGGTCAGTGTTTTAAAAGAGAAGTTGTTCTCTGGCTAAAAATCATACATAATAACAATATTTGTATATGAAGGTATGGCCAGCAGCTGTCTGTTTGATTAGCATAGAAGAAACAGCTGGTCTGACTGTATCTACAGTAGGGCTGCATGATTCAGATTAAAAAAAATACATAGTGACCTTTAGCTTTTCTGCAGTACATAGTGTGATCTTTTATTGTTTTCATTTTTTAAAAAGAAATCTTCACCAGATGATTTGAATGACACTATTTGCAAAGAATTAATCCTTCCAAGATGATTAAGGTGGTTATGAAAAATACAGAACAAAAAAAGGGAAAAAAAGGCAATTTTCTGTGAGACTTGTTTTCAGTAAAAAAAAAAAACTAACTTTTCTTATGTGAGAAATAGATATTTTTTGCTTTGGATGGCATTCAGATCCGACTCATTTTATAGAGCTTTGTGGAGCTAATTTACATCAAACAAATTGCTTGTGTTGCCTCATGCAGTCACAGCAATTCCAAGACACTGCACACAGAGCACCAGTTTTTGGTCAACATCATCCTTTCTGTAGCTGGAATATTTCCACACAACTGACCTGGTTCTGCACAATTATGATCCAAATGATAATCACAATGATTCTGATCAATACTGAGATCATGCTTTATGACTGTTATTGATTTCAGAGACAAAATAGTTTTAACTGCCATATTTAAGTAATTTTAGTACTGCTTTCACTTCCATGTTGTTCTACATCTGCTTTAAAATAAGACTTCAAGTAGCATTCCTCTTAATCTGCGTTCAGAGCATCTTCTAGAGGCAAACTCTAAATAAAAGTGTCTCTAAAACCTCACTTTCTGAACATCTGTTTACCAACAGACACTACAGTTTCCTGCTCTTCCCTAAACGCCTCACATGCAGGCTACAGTAGGTGCTAGCTCGACAGCTCACAGAGAAGCGTCTAGTCTCCCAGATGTGTGAGTTTTGATTTTGTATCAAGCAGGACAAAAAGTTTAAGTGTACTTTTATCTGATTTATTAAGAAATAATATTACCAGTCAGTTCATTCAGAGCTCTGGCTTATTGACCTACTGGCTCCTGGGGCCCCTGGACCTATAAAGTCATTCTTTCGTGCATGACTGATAGCAGGTCATCACTCAGTTTTCTGTTAAAACCATCTTGGCTGCAGAGAGACCACAAGGTTTCCTTCTTCAGTGTGTGGACATCAGCAGCAGGAGGACTCTCTGCAGACCTCTAGCTTCTGTTTCCTGCCCAGTCTCTTGAATTATTCAGGCTCTGTCACCCAGTTAAGCATCTAAATGCTGCCGGCTGCTTCAAAAAGCTTCAGATCATCACCATCAGTCCACATTAGCTTCACTGCTGCCCATCACTCTCTGATGTAATCATATTTTCTGGAGTCGGAACATCAGATTTGAGGAGCAGTCCAGGTTTAGAGCTCAGAGTTTCATCCTTCAACATCAGTCGAGAGTTCAGATAATCTCATTGAGTCAAACTAACAAGCACAGAGCGAAGCTGGCATTTCATCACTGCTGACACATCCTTCATTTGGGGCTTTAAATTGTCCTGTCTGTTCAGATTTTTTTCTTTTTTTTGGAGCTTTTACAAGAAACAGACTAAAGGCCGTTATCGTATTTCCACGTCAGAGTGAAACGTGGCATTGTTGTCTGACCCTGGTGACCTCCAGACGGAGACCCGATGGTGTCCTTTGTGCTCCTGACAGATCACTCAGGGTTCTGCTTTGATTAAACAGCTTCATGTTCCTCAGTGACCCTGACATGAGTCCGATTAAAACTCTGCTTGTGACACGATGTCTCTGAGTTATGGCCGAACTTTGACGTCTTCCTGTAAGTCAACTGCACGGTGTTTTCTTTATTCCTGCAGGAGACTGAGGGTCTGTTTGGCTGCAGAATCATCTGCATGTTCCTCCCTCCAGCTGGAGAAAATTTATCATCATCAAAAAAGACTTTAGTGGAAAAGAATTCAACTCTGGGAGTGAAGAAATGGACCAACAATGACTCAGAACACAACTGACTTCCTTAAATGTTACTATCCTTTTAAAATAAATATAAATGTCCATGATTATGTTTTCTGTGCTAATAGCCTGACTCTTGAAATGATCATATCTCTGCTGCTCCACCACTGTGGTCTAGGATGAACTATTTCAACAACAACTTTGTGGATTGTAGAAAATATCATTAATTCATTGATGTTCATTAAAGAATGAATCCTGCTGACTCTGGTGATCCTTGGACTCTTCTGTAGCACCACCATCAAGCTGACATTTTCTGCCTTTACTGAAATACTTCAATGGCTATTGGATAGATTATTTTGAAATTTGATCCAGATGTCCATGTACCCCAGAGGATGGGTGACCTAATGACTTCAGGGAGTCTTTGACTTTGCCTGTGGCTCCACCAGCATTTCAAACCTTATTTGCTCTGCAATATATGTCAACATGTACAGGATGGATTCGCACCAACACTTGACACAGACATTCATAGCTCCTAGAGGATCCATCCTATTGACTCGATGATCCCTTGACTTTTCCTCTAAATCCACCATGATGTTTAAGAAAAAATATCTCAACAATTGTTGGAAGAATTGTTAGTTCACTCATGTCTTCCCAGGTATTATTGTAGGTGAGACTTCAACGTTTCCTGTTTCTTTTGGGGAAAATGTCATTTTGTCCATTTAAATTGTTTATCGACCTAAACACCTCTAAAGCTTATGATATGTTTCATCATGTGCAAATTGGCAAATGTTAGCATGTAAACATACCCAGCTAACAAGGAAAACATTTTTAAGAATAACTGCTAACCATTTATTCCTTGTCACTGTGACATAAAGGGGGAACTACCACAGCGTTAAACTGAAGCTAATGCTGAAGTACCTTTACCCTCTGAACCCCAGGCATTTTATGGGCATTGTTTGTTCCTGTCATATTTTTACTTACTGTGTGGTCATTCTTCACATCAAAATATAAAATCAGGCACTTCTATGAAAATAATACAACCATGACTAAAAAATAATATCACCATGGACCCACAGACATTCCCAATACTGGAAACAAAACTGTGTTTCACATGCTATTGACTGGATTTTTGACTAGGTGTATCTACATTTTGCAACCTCTACAAACTGTGTTTTTCACTCTAATGTATCAGCTCTGAAAAATGCTTCCCCACGCTGAATGTATTTTCCAACAACTTGCTCCTCTGCATACTGTTGATGAACCATGCTGCATTTATTTTATTTTATTTTCCTTTCAGTCTGTCTGGTTGTCTTCTTCTCAGTGTAAGGACAAACCGCAGTTTATCCGAAAGTCACAATACTTTTGTCCATGTAACTGTTGGGTCCTGCTGAGTCAGTCATGGCTTCTCAGTTGGGCTGAACAGGATATATATACTACCCTTCAAAAGTCTGGGGTCGCTTAGAAACGAAGATAACATTAAATGAATCAGAAATACAGTTTAGACATTGTTAATGTGATAAATGACTATTCTAGCTTGAAATGGCTGATTTTCAATGGAATATCTATATAGGAGTACAGAGGCCTATTAGTTAGTTAGGCCCATATGTTTATATCAAATCTAGTGAAAAGTGTTCATTGTTGGCATTTTTTTTTTTAAAGTATACACTACCAGTCAAAAGTTTGGGGTCACCCAGACAATTTCATGTCTTCCATGAAAACTCACACTTTTATCCATGTGCTAACATAACTGCACAAGGGTTTTCTAATCATCAATGAGCCTTTCAACACCATTAGCTAACACAATGTAGCATTAGAACACAGGAGTGATGGTTGCTGGAAATGTTCCTCTGTACCTCTATGGAGATATTCCATTAAAAATCAGCTGTTTCCAGTTAGAATAGTCATTTACCACATTAACAATGTCTAGACTGTATTTTTGATTAATTTAATGTTATCTTCATTGAAAAGACTTTTTTTTTCTTTCAAAAAGAAGGACACTTCTAAGCGATCCCAAACTTTTGAACAGTAGTGTATGTTTTTATATCTAGTGAAAAGCGTTCTTTGTGTCGAATAAAGTGAATTCTAGAATTCTACTATGTCATTTAGTAGACGCTATTATCCAAAGTGACATACATCTGAGAGTAGTTTTCATACAGCATCATCTGCTGTGTGTACCTGACCAGATGATCACTGACCTGTCGATGCTGATGGCGCAGAGGTTAAAGATGGAGGCGGTGCACAGCATCACGTCCATGGTCATCAGAGCATCACAGATGGTGGTGCTGAGGGTCCACACACCATCCTGGAACTAAAACACAGACACACTCTCATTATGTTCACTCATAGTCATATAGAACTTACTCAACATTACCAAAAAGTACAACAGTGTAAAAATGCACAAGTAAAAGTCTTGCATGAATATTCCATTCAGTCAAAGTACAGACCAGTTGCCCTGAAGGTCGCACCTGTTGTACTATTGTGAGATGGCAGAGGAAAGAGAAAGAAACAAAGTTCTGATACAAACATTTGTGCTCGTATTTTACACCTTTCTCTTGGTTGTGCTTTTTTTGTGTAAGACACTGGATACTTGTACCATTTTTTTGTGTTTGGTGGAACTGCAACAACTCTGAGACATTGTAAATGGTAGTAAAATCAATTAATGCAAAAATGACTTTCCTTAATTCATCCATCCGTTATCTATACACCGCTTAATCCTCACCAATTAACCTCAGCATATTTTTGGACTGTAGGAGGAAGCCAGAGAACCCAGAGAAAACCCACACATGCACAGGGAGAACATGCAAACTCCATGCAGAAAGATCCCTGGAAGGCTGGGACTCTAACCGGGGATCTTCTAGCTGCAAGGTGACAGTGCTAACCACTACACCACTGTGCAGCCCCAGTTATTAATATTGAACATGATATTGTTTGAAAGAAAGAAAAGATTATCATGTTTTTAGTGTAAAAAAGAATACACCTGCAAAGTAACTCTAGCTGTCAGGTAAATGCAGTGGAGTAAAAAGTTTTTGTATTTTATGTAGTGGTATAAAGCGGCAGAAAATAGAAATACTCGCCTCAAATACAATAAAATTGTACTTAAATACAGTACTTAAATATAAACATATTTTTATTTCCTTGCCACCACTGGCATTAATTGTAAACTATACATACTGTATATACTGTACAGCAATAGTTATAGTTATATTGTATACAGTGAATCTACACTACATCACATATAAAGTCCTGACAGACAAATAAGATCATTCATTAGCAGACTGTACATTCACTGATTCTGTGCAATTATACTTTTGAAGTAATTCAACTTGAGTATAACACTCAGTACTTTCATTTCACTACATTTGTCTGACAGCTGTTTGCAGATTAAGCTGTGCTGAGCATAAATCTGCAGAAATACCTTTGGCCATTCTACATAATTAGTTCCTTCATAATTAGCTTCTGTTGTCAAACATTTGTGAAGACAATGAAAACAAAAGGCTCGCAGATTAACCGTGGAAACAACAGGACAATACGACGAATGCATAAATAAAATGACACAAAGAAGATGGGAGGGCAAAACTATGAACCCTAACTGTCAAACTCACAGAAGTGTGAACAGAAACTGGACTCACTGTTAATGTGTTCATTCTTTTGGTTTCTTAAAATCTGTTGTGATTGTGGGGCCCCTTCACTGACCCCTGGCCCCTGTTTGAAAGTGACAGAGGAATGTACACACTGTTTTGGCTGTTGTTGTCTGAGCTCTAACAGACAAAGACAGAATACATGCTCCAGGAAAATGAGCGCAGCCTCCAGCAGTCAGCTGGGATCGCTGGGGAAAATCACTGCGTATTCACCAAGTTAGAGAAAGAAAGCAAAAGATGTTAAAGAGTGACCCTTAATTCCTTCTATATATGAGATGTTTAAGTCAGTTTTCAGGCTGTCATCCTGCCAGTGTCACTTGAGGTCCTCTGAGTGTGATCAGTGATGTCAGCAGGGGTTTATATGAGGGGCGGGGCTTCTCCTGAAGGTCAGCAGGAGTTCAGAGTTAACAGTTAAAGAGACATTGCACTTCTTCACAGCCCACACTGAGTAAACATACTGGACCCTGCAAGATGCTCACAGAAGCTTAGAAAGACTGAGGGGCTTATAAGACAGATAGACAGGAAGAATGAGCGGAAGATATAACAAAATATCAATGAACAAGCAAAATTCAAACACATGAGTTAACTCAATATGTAAAAAATAAATGATGAATAAAACAGGATATATGTACTGTATGTTACATGAATTACTTCCTTAGATAGAAGCTAATTGAATGAATAAAAATGACAACATATATGATAACAAATAAAATTAAAAGCCAAAAAAATAATAGCTAAAGGCTAAAATGATGAATAAAAATTAATTTGGATGTACACATTGAAGTGACCAGTGGTATAAGTAAAATAAAAATATCAAGAATAATAATATAATAATAATCTGTAAACATCATATATATATATATATATATATATATATATATATATATAAAAATAAAATTATATACAAATCTACGCTGGATTAACCCTTTATGGGGCAAGTGATTGTATTTGGTAACTTCCACACACATTAAATATCTGCCTCTCAGTGAGGTCGAGAAGCATGTGGTTTTCAACCAGCCAGTCTTCGAAGATCACTCTACATTACAGAACACGACATCGTGGCATTTGACCATGAAGTTGAAAAGAGATGGACTTGCGGCTCGGTCTTCTTCCATATTATCGGTTGAAATGTTAAACTAACCACGGTTAGTTGACGGAACACACATTTTACGGTTGAGTAGTTGTGATGACATATACATTTCTTGGAATGTGTTTTCTTTACTACTAACGGGCAAGGAACCATAGATGGTAACTTCATTGACGTTGAATTTCAACATGAAAATTCAAATTTTTGAAAAATGTCACATAAGTTAAAAAGTCTTATATCCTCCAACAACACTCTAGGGTTAAAATTTTGAATTTCAAAGTATTTCAATGAGTGTCCTTCAAAGGGTTAATACTCACACTACCGTTCAGAAGTTTGTGTTCACTTAGAAATGTACTTATTTTTGAAAGAAAACCCCTTTTTTTCAATGAAGATAACATTACATTAATCAGAAATCCAGTCTAGACATTGTTAATGTGGTAAATGACTATTCTAGCTGGAAACAGCTGATTTTTAATGGAAGATCTACATAGAGGTACAGAGGAACATTTCCAGCAACCATCACTCCTGTGTTCTGATGCTACATTGTGTTAGCTAATGGTGTTGAAAGGCTAATTGGTGATTAGAAAACCCTTGTGCAATTATGTTAGCACATGAATAAAAGTATGAGTTTTCATGGAAAACATGAAATTGACTGGGTGACCCCAAACTTTTGAACAGTAGTGTATTAAATAAATGTATATGTGCAGAAACACTTAGTAACATAGCAATATTTTAGAATTAATAAGTTCATACAAATACAAATAAATGAAAACATTATTACAAGAATGCATTTGTGCAATACAATTGAAAAATATGAACAAGCAAATATGTAAATGAAAACTCAACAAAAGTTTTACAGCTGCTTTAGATCTCCACTTTACACAGTACAGTGCTGCTGTGTTGTTCTTCATAAAAAGCTGAATGTGAATTTCATCAGTCTACTAGACAGGTGTTACCAATTACAATAGACTGTGCTTGTCCATAATTGTAGCAAAGATCGGAACCTATTATGTGACAAATTCATAATATAAACGGAGAGACAGTCATAGACATAAGTTTAATTACACCTGTAAAGACCATGTATATCACAGCAGATTTGAGTTTCCACTGCCTACATCTGCTTGGGTCAAAAATGTACATAGAGCAATGCTAATATCTGGTTAAATGTCCCTTGACCACCACCACCATGCTTGATGGTAGGTTTGGTGTTTTTGGGGTTAAAAGTCTCACCTTCTCTCCTCCAAACATATTTCAGCTCATTGTAGCCAAATAGCTAAATTTCTGTTTCGTCTGACCACAGAATTTTTATCCAGTAGGTCTTCTCTTTGTCCATGTGATCAACAGCAAACTTCAGTAGAGCCTTTAGGTGTTGTTTCAGAGGAAGGACTTCCTTCTTGCATTACAGCCTCTTAGCCAATGGTGATGTAAAACACTCTTGACTGTGGACACTGACACCCGTGTTCCAGCAGCTTCTAATTCATTGTAGACCTGCTTTTTGGTGATTCTTGGTTGGCCCTTGACCATCCTGACCGATTGTCTCTCTGCAGTAAGTGATAGCTTGTGTTTTCTTACCGATCGTGGCAGTGACACAACTGTATCATGTGCAGTTGTTTGCACAGTTGATTTTGGGCTCTATAGCTGCTTTGAAACGTCTCCAAGTGACTTTCCTGACTTATTCGAGTCAGTTATTTGCTTTTTCAGATCTTTGCTGAGTTACTCAGACTTCCCCACTGTAGTGTTTGTGGCTGAGTCTAATGAGTTTATCAAATGAGCCCTATTTAAATGTAAAAAGAGTATAATAAAGAATCAGCAGCAGTAGTCAAATGTAATCACTCACAAGAAGTCAAAGAAAATTTTATTTAAACAACTTTCTGCATCACCAAAACTAATGATCCATGTTGCATAAATACATTTTTGATCCAACAAATTCTGTCATATTTCCAGATGACCTATAATAAATCTATGAAAGAACCAAAGCAGACCTAAATGTGACCTAAATGATAGTTTTTTGTGACAGAGGTGTGTGTTTCGATCATTCCATCAGAGAAAATTAAGAGTTGTAGGAGTCATAGGAAACTCAACACTGCCCTCATATGTATGTATGTTCTTTAGACATGTATGTAAACTGTTGCTCACCACTGTATGTCCAACTTCACTTACTTGCCTAACTCACATATGCAGAATAACATGCTTTTTAATAAGCTGTTAAGAATCTACAAAGTTGTGTAGTGTCTATCAGTTTGATAAACACTGGGCCATAAGCATCCCCTCCAAACCACCACTGACTCGCTGCTACAAACCTGCACTGTGTCATATAGAAACACAAGCCAAAACTTTGGTCTAATTCTTCCACTTATTACACTGTGCTTGTTGTGCTATGATAACTTTGTATATTTTACACTCTTTCATTCTCTCTCTCTCTTAATCTCTTTTCTGGAATGATCTGCAGTTCAGCATGTTTTCTAATTAAACACAATAAAGATCCACAGGAAACAATGAATGGATTAGATATGGAGGTAAAAACTGACACCTTTGCTGGTAACTGGGGCAGAGTTTGGGCGTTTTCAATTTTGTGTCATTGTCGACTCATCTATTCATGTTTGTTTAGGATGTCTGATTGTACCACTGTGTATAGCTCTGACTATTATCAGTTTCATAGAAATGCATCAAAACTAATATGACAACAGGTTAATTGCACTTTTATTAAAACAAACAACTAAATCTGGAAAGGCATTTTATTTTGTCGTGGAGAGCTGGGTTTCTGTGGATCAGACACACAAGTTCAAGTTTCGATAAATCTACACTAACACAAAGTCTGTACGGGTTCCTGCACAGCTCACAGCATTCTTTCATCCTTGTTCTTATTGCTGCGCTTTCCCCAGCACATTTCATAGTTTTGATTGTCCTATATTGTGTTTTTAATGCACTTGTGTTTTTTATGTTTGCCATTTTCAAGAAACAATTTCCTCTGGTGTGGCAATAAAAACTGAACTGAACTGTGAGAACAAAAGGTCGCAAAATTCAAGCAATAAATATCTAGTGTGAAAATGTACCTTTTTCTCTCACACAGTACGAAACTAAACATTTTATTAGTTTACCTGCACAGTACAATAGGCATTTAAATGGGTTTTTGAAGGAATCAATCAAGTAATAACTGGGTTCAGTTTGTTCTAATATATGAAGGACTTTGATGGATCTGGAGAGTTCAAGGATTTGTTGAGGAATAAACCCCGTTAAACCATGCAAATGAGCCAACAACTGCTTGCTGATGTAGTTTAGTCCAACAATTGATCTATTAATTAATGGACAGAGCTGGTGCTGTTACAGATTTGGTGAATAGAGAACAGGGATAGCATCAGTGAAATAGCAGCAAACAGTAAATGAGATAATACAGTGAAAAGTGATGCAAATTTACAGAATTTTAAAGGGCTCTGGAAATTCAGATTTTAAGGGAGGTAAAAACGTTAAAAAAACAGAATAAATCCTAACAAATTAATAAAAAATGAAAGCTCATTCATGAGGTATTTGAAATTCATGAGTAAATTACGGGAAAGTTCAAGTAATTACCCCTCAATTTAAATGAAGGCGTTTTTATGTGTTCTCAGGTTAAAATAAACGTATTGTGGGGGGTTTCTTGGTTCCATAAGAGACTCAGCTCTTAAAACAGATCACAAAGAAAAATGCTGAAGTCTCCCACACCTGCAGTGAACGTACATGCAGCAGGTATGTGGTGAGATGTGTCCGTGCCGGTGGAGCTCACCTCGGAGTAGACGAAGAGCGGCAACACGAGCACCGCCAGCATCAGATCCGCCACCGCCAGACTGACGATGAAGTAGTTGGTGGTGGTCTTCAGCGCCTTCTCGGTGAACACGCTCAGACACACGAGCAGGTTCCCGCAGATGATCACCACGATCAGCAGCACCCCAAACAGCAGGGCTGGTACGTTGTATCTCGTCGCCTCCGCCTCCGCCGCTGCGCTCACGTTGGCCGCCATCTCCGCCGCGGCTCCTTCGTCGGTCCGTCCCGGTCCGAGCCACAGCAGCGCGGCCAGCGGGCTCTCATGAAGGCCGGGTCGGACTCTGGTCCCCGCACTGTGGGGTCATCGCAGAGAATCCACTCACACCCTGACAGACTTTAATGAGGAGCTCCAGCGCGCTCCGGTGCGCGCTTTACGCAAAAATCCTCCGCGTAAAGCGCGATGGGCACAGGTCTTTACGAAATGAAACATACAATATTAAACAAATGCTAATGAAGTTCCACCTGTCCTCTTCAAGAACAGCATTTTGTGTCGATAAAACTCAAAGGAAAACGGACATAGTTTAGGTAAAACCGCGTAAAAATTCCGAAATCATGACAAAGTTGTGAAGGAAATCCACGTCTCCTCCGGTAAAACCTGTAAAGACCATGCGGAGGACCTTTCCTGCTCCGATGTGTTTACCTGCAGCCTGCTAAAGGCCACCAGGGCCAAATTAACCGATTAAAGCCGCTTATCAGCTGCGCTTTACGGTGTCCTTCAGCTCTTGAGCTCCAGCAGGAGACACGGTTTGTCCATCTGTCTCTCTGTTCACCTGTGCGTCTGTGAGCGTGTGCGCGAAGACATGAGCGGCCGCTGCAAAAAATGTCCCCAAATTTCTTTAACACATCACCGTCATTCATTTTAAATACACCACAGAGAGGATCTTCATATTACATTATGATACAGTATATACATATGTACCACATAATATACAGTGCTTAACAAATTTATTAGACCACCACCCAATGTAAGGTGTTTGCCACCACTGCCCTAAATTAACAATATTACTGATCACCAAAATATTTTTTTATGTTTCTGTAATGTTTAATCTGCCAGCATGTGCAAGCTCTTTAATCAAAATGATATCTTTAATGCTAAAACATAATTATCGTTATTATCCATGAATTTTCAGATTTACTGTTTAACAAAAAAGCAGAAAAAATTGAAAAAATATAGTTATTTTTTGATTTGTTTGCATTCTGTAACAGAAAAATGTGTTGTTATTCTTGATTAATCTCTTACTTCTCAGAGATTTCCAGTGTGCTGGCTTAAATTTGGGTAAAAACATGAATTCATTTTGAAATTCCTCCCTCCTGTTCAAAATGGTAAAGCGTAGGGAACTGGCTGAGAAAGAGTCTGAATTAAAACACTTCATGATGCTGGATGGTCTTTGAGACAAAGAGTGAAGACAAAGTGTTCTCACAGTGTGGTCAAGTATGCCTTGGACTTGATTGCAGAGACTGGTACTTAGAAAATACACCAAGGAAGAGGCCAAAAACAAAAGGTAACTGAAGCAGATGTCAGATACCTCAAGATTTGAAGTACTAGAGTCAGAAGGAAGTCCACTGCTGATTTTCAAGCAGAGATTTGTTCTCCTAGATCAGAATCTGAGAAAGTCTCCAGAATGACCAGAAGCAGACGACTGAAGGAACAAGGCTTAGAGAGAAGAATAGCTGCTAAGAAGCCATTATTGAGACCTGAAAACACTCAAAAATGCCTAAAATTTGCCAGGGAGCACAAACACTGGACCGTAGATGACTGGAAGAAACTACTCTGGATGGAAGAGTCCAAGTTCAGCCTCTTTGTTTTGATGCTAGATGCATTGACCCCACAGTGAAACACAGTGGAGATTCCATTATGGTGTAGGGTTCCATCTGTGGAAACGGCATGGGCAAATTAATTAAAATCCATGGTATCATGAACAAGAAGGTCTACCAGAACATCTTGGTGCATCATGGAATCCTTTCTGGATTAGACCTGATTGGTCGGAGGCTCATATACCAAGAAGACAATGATTCCAAGCAGACTTCAAAGCTGTGCAGAGACTACTGGACCAAGAAAAAGGAATCTGGAGTAGTGGAACTGATGGACTGGCCAAGTCAAAGTCCAGACTGGAATCCTGTTGAAGACATCTGAGATTTATTGAGTTCAAAAATAGATCGCACAAAAGTTTCATTCAAAGCAATTCTCTGGTAACAGCTAGAAACTATATGGAACTCAATAACAAAAGAGACTGGAAAAGTAGAGAAAAACAATGGCAGCAAGAATACAAGCTCTTATCAAGGCCAAACAAAATATTAAGATTTTTGGTTAATATATGTGAATAATGACTGTTTAGTTGTTTCAGTTTGTTAGTTGCCCAATAAATAACAATACAACTTTTAGTTTGGAACACATTTTTGACAGCTTTCTAAAACATTCGTGTTTTCTCCTTTTTATGACAGGTGGTCTAATAAATTTGTCAAGCACTGTATGTATGTAAAAGTGTAAACCAGAATCTGCAGGTTTCCCTCTAAAATTCCACTATGGTACCAAGAAGTGAAGGCCTAATTTTTATTTTAATGGGACTTCAATAGATTATTAGAAATAAAGCACAGTCAAAGACTTTTCCACAATAGATTTTCATCTTGGATTAATTAGCAGTATTGGAAGAAGTACTTAGATATTTAACTAATAGTAGTGATAGGCTAACACAATAGAAGTGAAGCATTTAATGTAATTAGCATCAGCATGTACCATGCATCACTGAGCACTTTATTAGGAACACCTGCTTCTTCATGCAATTATCCAAAAATGTGGCAGCAGTGCAGCATCAAATCCTGCAGATGTAGGTCAGGAGCTTCAGTTAATGTTCACATCAGACATCAGAATGGGGGAAACTATGTGATCTCAGTGACTTTGACTGTGGTATGATTGTTGGTGTGAGATGAGCTGGTCTGACTGCTGAAACTGCTGATCTTCAGGGACTTTCACCACAGCAGTCTCTAGAGTTTTCTCAGAATGGTGTGAAAAACAAAAAGCATCAAGTGACAGACAGTTCTGTGGATAGAAAAGCCTTTTTTAAAGAACATTTTTGGACTTTATTAGAGGGACAGCTGAAGAGAGACAAGGAAAAGTGAGGAGAGAGAGGAGAAACAGCAACAAACCTGGGATAAAAGTGAACACAAGCTGCTGCAGTAAGGACATGGCCTAAGTACATGAGGTGCTGGTGCTACGAGGTGAGCTACTGGGCAAAGCCTTTTTATGAAAGAGGTGAGAGAAAAAGGCCAGACTGGTCGGAGCCGGCGGAAAGGCAACGGTAAGTCAGATAGCGTCTTTAAAACTGTGCTGAGCAGAAAAGTATCTCAGAATTCACAACACGTCCATCCTTGAAGCAGATGGCCTACAGCAGGTCAAGTTTAACTCCTGTCAGCCAAGAACAGAAATATGAAGTTGCAATGGGAACAGACTCACCAAAACTGGACAGTTGAAGACTGGAAATACACACTATGGTCTGATGAATGTTGGACTGAGGCTGCAGATGGTTGTTTCAGAATTTGGCATCAGCAGCATAAATCAACCCAACCTGTCTTCTGTCAACAGTTCCAGCTGCTGGTGAGGTAATGGGTTGAGGAAATGTTTTTTTTTCTTTTGCACTTTGGGCGCCTTAATGATATTTAGTCATGGTTTGAATACCACAGCCTATCTGATCCCTTTACAGCCACAGTTTACTGTCTTGTCATTGCTTATTCCAGCAGGATAACGATCCATGTCACAAAACAGTAGCTGTCTCAAAGCGGTTTCATGAACATGAAGATGAGTTCTGTGGACTTCAGAGGCCTCCATAGTTACCATGTGTGAATCCAGTAGGACACTTTGGGATGTGGTTGAGCAAGATGCAAAAGGTTTCTAACATCTTCCGGAATCCATGACACCAAGAACTGAGGCTGTTTGAGATCCACTATTAGCATGCTGTTCAGAATAAAGTGCTGGGTACATGTACATTAAATAATACCAGTAGAAGTACTGATGGTGCACACTGTACAGAATAAGTACAAGCACATCAAAATATCCCTTAAAATGCCAATTAGTAAACCTCAGGTTACCCCTTTAAAAACACACTTAAGTACGGTGGTAGTTTTGCAGGTCCTTGTCTTATATGTTAATCTGTATTTAATTATGAAAAAAATTTAAACCCTTAAAAAATGACTATGTACCTACAGTCCTTATTAATCAATGTGGCAAATTTTATTTTGACTTTTCCTTCAGTGATTACTTCAATTTTTTTCTCTTCACTCAAAGAATAAAATCCTTCAAATGTAACTAAAATCATGTCTTTTTGAATTTTCACCAGAACTTAGAAACTAATGTCCTCTACAAGTATAAACTGAAAGAGAGTTGCATGTATGGCCTAAAGCCAGTTAAAACATCTCAATATGTTCCAATACATGAATTTATATATAAGAATTTTATATAATAATCATATATAGTAATTTAAAAAATAATTTCTACATAATTTTTGTCCATTTTTAAAAAGAATTTGTGTTAAAACACAACACATTTTACTATGAAAAACAGTAGGAGTTTTAATGGATCATCTGCACAATTTAGATTTTTTATTTTTTTAAAAAGGTCTGCTAAATAACATGAAAGCTTTTGCTATAATTTTAACTTTTTTAACAGTAAATTACCAACACTGTTGATACCTCCTGGGGTTTTGCTCCTGGTTGCAGGAGATATTCAAGCTACTGCTGTAACTGCTACGTCTCTGTTGCTACAGCTGCTCATCTCTTCAGCTCTGGCAAACCAGTCATTGACGTAAAACACATCGCTGCCAGTGCATCAGTGTGGAAATGTCATGACCGACACCAGATTTAAAAATACAGAGAGAGCTCCTTGGATAAGCTTTGCATGAACTTGTTGACTAAAGACTTGAATCTAAGAGTCACACTTCGTCCTTATTGACGAAGACCACAAACAGAAATAGAAAATAAATATTTATTAAAGTTATTTGACAGCTGCTCTCAAACTATTCCAAAGGGTTTATACAACGGTTTTGGTAAACACAACATTTCTGGCTGAAATGTTTTCAGAGGCCTAAAATTGAACAGTTAAAAGAAAAGTTCACCAGTCGCCATTTTGACACAAACATGCTTATATTGCTGAAAATAACAGCTGAAGCAATATTACATCATCACTTATGCATGTCAGTACTGTATAATGTAATATGTCAGAAATATTGACATACTACAAATTTAAAATGTGATGCATTTTCTTTGAACAGCAATACACGTCTGTTGTAGAAGAAAAAGCCCTTAATACAAAATTACTTAAAGCTTCTGTTGATTTTGCAAATTCTTTTGACACTTTTCCCCATAACCCAAGAATATGCTTTGGGTTTGGTATACAGCAGATTTTGCTTTGGGAATAAACTCTCTGTGAGTCAAAACAACTCAGTTTCTGTGTACATGCGTGACCATCACGTAGACTCCAGAGCTGAGTAAAACTAACAATTTTTGGGGGGTTGATCTTGAACTCCTTTTTTGAGTTAAAATTGTACTCCTCAGGTGTTGAAGTTCCAATCTGATATAGAGTATATGTAACACTAAAAACTGGGTTGATTTAAATATTAATTCATTGCCAGTGTTAGGAGGAATACTTGTAGTTCAACCCTTGTTCAGAGTGAACAATTCTATATTATTCATATATTTTATAGAAATATGACTGCAGTACTACAGTACTGTTTTATTCAAAAGAGTATTTCTTACATTTAAACCACCCTCACGTTTATAACAGTGTAGCTTAAGTTGTATAAAACAGTCAATAACATACACACTGTATTAGATTTAGTTGTCACAACAATAAAAACATAACAGCACTGTCTGTTTCGTGCAACATTGTGTAACATTAGGTAAACTGCATAATTTACTCCTCTTGAAGTACATAAAAACAGAGAACAAGAACATCATATGGATCCCATTCAAATAAATCAGATAATACAATTTTCTGATACAACACCAAATTGGAAATCACATCCATGTGCAAAGAACCCAAGAGTGGTATGCATACCTAAGTTATCTCCTCTAATCTGTGCAAACGTACGGAACAGAAACTCCATCAGTTTCAAGTACTATTAAGTCCCATATTAAATGTTTCAGTATTTTATCAATACCATATTTCTTAATATCTTATGCATCAAACAATGATGCCAAATGGATGTTCTTCAGGGCAGAATTGAGAGGAAGGTTTCTGACAGTGAAGTAAAGGTAGCCAACTTTATGTATACCTTTTTTCACACAAAAGGTTCATTCAAATTCATCATATTATAATTGTGTTTGGAGAGTAAATCTATGAACTGAAAACAAAGTGACAAACAAATGACTTTTAAAGCAGCTTCCGTCACAGAAGTTCTCTTTTCATTTATGAAAATAAACTGGAATGTTTTTAGAATGGGAACATAGATGAATTCATCATTGACAGCAACTTGTTTGCAAGTCCCAGTTGTATTATTTTGTCTGGTATCATACCATGTCATAACACCAATGTGCAGTTCAACTGGCTACACTGGCATAGATAGATAGGTAGATAGATAGATAGATAGATAGACAGACAGACAGACAGACAGACAGACAGACAGACAGACAGACAGACAGACAGACAGACAGACAGACAGACAGACAGACAGAAAAAAACTTTATTGATCCTACAGTGGGGAAATTTACAAAACTGTGTCATTCCATATGAAATCAACAGATTTTAAGAAAATTTCCCACCTGACCCTCTCAGATTTTTCTAAATTTTTACATACTTATAGAACATTATATATGATGGAAAAATCCAAAATTTCAAGGCTTAATTGTAAAGAGTTCCAAAGTTATGACCATTTGAAGTAGGTAGGGGGTACCCTAAAATTGCGACCAAAATTAAGACTTGAAATTTTTGGCTATTTTCAGGCTTCTATAACTTCTGAACAAAAAGAGCTAGAGGTCTGAAATTTTCAGGATCATTTCTTAGGAATCTATAGTCCTCAGAAATGTGAAAATATTTACTTAAAATTTATAATTGCATGTTACAGAGAATGATCCATCACGAATTTCTAAACTGCTACTTTTGGCCATTCATTACACAAAAACTAATCATCCTATTCATTAGAAATTTTATGGCTACCTAGGGAATGGATCTCTGTAAAATAAAGGTTCTATGTTATGTTATGTATGATATATGAACAGCTAAAAATCAAAAATATCTGTCCGACCTTTGGATTCAAAGGTCAATATCAGCATGTGGGATAGGTAGTATCACAAAATAAAAGACACTATGTGAAAGTACAGGAATTGCCCTAAGTTTTGACACCAAGCACAACTTGCTTCTCTAAATCCTTCTATGTTAAATGTTCAAATGAAATATGCACATTTTCCACCCCATATTTTAGCCATATATAACAGAAAATTTAGTGATTTTCAAGTGTTCAAATGTATGTATTGCAGAGTAAAGAAGATATTATTAAGTACTTACAAATTTATACATCAACTGTTGTTAGAGTGAATGACCTTGTGTCTGAAGAAACTGTGGCAGATTTGTTGCAGCATGATCTGCATCCTGGCCAGTATGTTACAGCTGTTTATGATAATTACTGGTACTTGGGAAATGTTGTGGAAGTGTCAACTGAGCAGGCAGATGTGTTCCTAGACTTCATGAAACCAAAAGGCCCTGCCAGATCATTTTCTTGGCCCAAAAGGAAGGACCAGTGTTGGGTGCCAACAGACCATATCCTTACTCAAATTGCAGACTTAACGACAGCAACGGGTCATCAGTATAAACTTAGCCAGGATGCAGAAAAGGTTTCTGAACTGTTTAAAAAATTTCTGAAAAGACATAACTGAACTAACTGTGCAAACTATTCTTGAAAATGTGCAATTACTTAATAATATCTTCTTTACTCTGCAATACATACATTTGAACACTTGAAAATCACTAAATTTTATGTTATATATGGCTAAAATATGGGGTGGAAAATGTGCATATTTAATTTGAACATTTAACATAGAAGGATTTAGAGAAGCAAGTTGTGCTTGGTGTCAAAATTTAGGGCAATTCCTGTACTTTCACATGGTGTCTTTTATTTTGTGATACTACCTGTTCCACATGCTGATATTGACCTTTGAATCCGAAGGTTGGACAGATATTTTGGATTTTTAGCTGTTCATATATCATACATAACATAACATAGGACCTTCATTTTACAGAGATCCATTCCCTAGTTAGCCATAAAATTTCTAATGAATAGGATGATTAGTTTTTGTGTAACAGGTGGCCAAACGTAGCATTTTAGAAGTTCGCGATGGATAAAATCTCAACTTTGTCATTCTCTGTAACATGCAATTATACATTTTAAGTAAATATTTTCACATTTCTTAGGACTATGGATTCCTATGAAATGATTTGTGAATGAAATTTTGGATTTTTCCATCATATATAATGTTCTATAAGTATGTAAAAATTTAGAAAAATCTGAGAGGGTCAGGTGGGACCACTTGATGAAATGATATGTAATGACCCAACTATACTATACTATACTATACCCCATTTGTCCTTGCAATACTTCTTCCATTTGGTATCAGAGTTCTTCTGTGTCACAGTTGGCAATAGTTTCATGAGGCACACGTATATTATCAGTTAAAGCATGTGTGTAAATAAGATATCTCCTAAATCTAGAATAAGTGGAGAACTGCAAACAACAACCTGTCTGACTGCATTTTAGTCTTAGACTTTTTGCTGGATTTAGTTTTAGATGCCTGAACAGAATCTGCTTCAGGCATGTATTACTGAATTACTCCAATATTTTAACTTGTCATTATGCAATGTAGAAAAGCTTCATAGTGTTTGAGCAGAGTCGTTGGTGAGCTGGTGTGTTTGAACTGCAGCGAAGGGTAAGAGGTGAGTGCAGAAAGAAGCGGGGACTTTGTAGATCTTCACATTGTAAAGAACAAAAGTGTAGAACTACAGCTAAGCCATTTTAAGTCATGAAGGGATTGTTTTCATGTAAAATAATCTAATATGTATTTATGAAACAGAGAGACACGTATCTTTAAAATGGAATGTTTTTAGTTAGTTAAAATGTTATGAATGGATTCAGCATATTCCCTTTAGAATTATTTCCTGGCCGTGTATGGACAGCTAGTAGGAGCATGAAATATACAGGAAATTTAGCTGAACAGTGAAATGAGAAAAAAAAATGTGTTCAGATTCTTTGGACAGGGTTTCTAAAGTCCTGCCTAACGGGACCGAACAGTGCAATGAAAGACACACAATTTGTGTTCAGTCTGGTTTGTTTCTCAGTCAGTCAGTCAGTATTAGTCTGCAGTATCAGACTGCTTTCACATGTTCTGTCACTGACTTTTTCTCACTGCTGCTGCTCTTCAGTTTGCTTCAGGATCCAACAGATGCGTCAACATCCTCCTCTTCCTCCATCACATCCCTCCATCCTGACCATCCTGCCTGTGGCTGAGAGCAGAAGGAGCAGAGATGAGAAAAGAGGAGGGAGGATCTTTGCTGTTCTTTAAAAAAAAGATATATATTTTTTTAACCAACACATACAAGCCATCACAACAGGAGCTTACACACTTGGAAAGTTTTTCCTCACAAGTCTAAACTTTTAGGAACCTTGTGGGTATCCATTGTGGCTCCTTCTCTTTATCCACACCCTCTTAAAATAATTTCCTAAGTCTTTTTTTTTTTTTTTTTTTTTTTAAAAAGACAAAAAAATTGAACCACGCCACACTGAAGCTTGACCTAGCCAATTATACTATAGGAGTAGAATCATATGATCGGTTTAACTGAGGATGTAGGCGATTTTACCAGAGGTGGCCAGCATCACGAGTAGATGATTTAGGCAAAAAAAAAAAAAAAAAAAAAAAAAAGGCAAAAAATGGCTTAGGCCATTACTTTAGGAAGGTGATGTTATTTTAAACCAGGGGGTTCTAGATGTACAGTATCATTAATAAGATAACAGACTGTTTTCAGGTAGTACTGCTGTTATTGGACAGACAACAGTGGAAGAAGTGGAGTTGATGTTATCATTGGTTTTCTTTTTGGGTTTATTTTGAATCCAGGTTCCTGCTGCACCAAAAACAGCAAGAACCTGCAGTTTGCCTCATTGCAGCGTTATGATCCTTTATTTTTCTGTGAACTGGCTTGATCTGTTCATTCTTTCCTGCTGTATTTGTCTGTGTAGTGCCACTCAGAGAAGTCTTCTGGCATTCTCATTCTGGTCTGAGGGTGACGAGGTGACTTGTAATTTGAGGTCTTTTTGTCTGCAGTGACGATGGATCATCTGAGGAGTAACAGTGAACACACCTCCTGTCTGTGCCTGAAACACTTCAGAAATGCCTATTTATAATTTAGTTCAGATTATAGTCACACATCTGTGTGCACAGTGACCCAGTCTGACGTCAATGTAAAACACAAATGTCCTATATTATCTTAATGAACCCATCATTCCATGAAACTAAAATTCAGTAAATTTCAACATGGCAGATGTTCCCATAAATGTAGCTCATATGACTCTGTGATGCTAAATTTGCAATTACCTCCTATGTTATAAGTCACTCTAGATCGAGATCAGGATACACTGGAAAGTATATATTTTATATCATATAAAATATATACTTCTATATGATACATTTAAATAAAACCATTTAAATCATAATTCTAATCAAATCAATAAGGTAATGAAGACTTCTTTCAAGTTGAAACTACTACTTACACACAGAAAACTATCACATATATTGACTGACACACTGAAAACTAACATTTAGAACACCTACTTAAATAGAGCTGATATGGATGCTTAAGCACCAAAGTATGACATTAGCTGCAGCTGTATAACCTCCAGCAAACCATCAGCTCACAGAATTACCTTTACATGACACTGTAGTCACTAATAGATATTTCCAGGATGTTGAGTTTAGCTGCTGTCAACTTAATAAATTCATAACCAAATAATTATTAATGATTAAATAAGATCCACCAATCCACCTCCAGACACCACAGGACACCCTTATAGGTTCTGCATCAACGCTCCGATTGGGGGCATTGAGGGCCATCCATTATCTATACACTGCTTAATCCTCATTAGGGTCGTGGGAGGCTGGAGTCTATCCCAGCTGACTTAGGGTGAAGACAGGAGACACCTTGGACGGGTCACCAGTCTATGACAGGGCTATAGACAAACAATCACACTCACATTCGCGCCTACGGATAATTTAGAATCACCTATTAACCTCAGCATGTTTTTGGACTGTGGGAGGAAGCTGGAGAACCCGGAGAAAACAGACGCATGCACAGGGAGAACATGCAAACTCCATGCAGAAAGATCCCAGGCCCAGGCCAGGACACAAACTGGGGATCTTCTAGCTGCAAGACGCTAGTGCTAACCACCATGCCACTGTGCAGCCTACTTTCCTTAATTCCCTCCTGAAAACACAGCTTTTAATATTGAACATTTTATTGTTTTTAAAAACAGATTATCATGTTTTAATGTAAAAATTGCGTCTGCAAAGTAACTATAGCTGTCAGATAAATACAGTGGAGTAAAAAAAATTTGTATTTTATGTAGTGGTATAAAGTAGTCGAAAATAGAAATACTCACCTCAAAATACATTAAAACTGTACTTAAGTACAATACTTGAGTAAATATATTTATTTCCTTGCCACTACTGGCATTAACAGTAAATTATGCATACTGTATGTACTGTACAACAATAGTTCTAGTTATGCTGTATACAGTGAATGTACTACATCACATATAAAGTCCAGACAGATACACGGTGCACAGAGAGAACATGCAAACGCCATGCGAGAAAGATCCCAGGCTCAGGCCAGGAAACAAACCGAGCATCTTCTAGCTATAAGGCAACAGTGCTAACCACCAAGCCACTGTGGTATATTTTGTTTTACCTTGACTCCATGTTTCCCTGAATCTGGAGTGAAGTGAAGAAGTATTGGAGGTCAGCTTGACCCAGTGACACTCGCAACAGTTTACAAAAAAAAAAAAAAAAAGTGACACAACCACAAGTCCTGCAACAATAACCACTGGTACATTCTCAGTGACACCTAAAACCTTCCTAAGGACAAACAGAACTTCATAAAGGATGACTGGAACCTCCTTAAGGACCACTGGAAGCATCTTAAAGTCTTTTTCATTAAATCACTCCTTGGAGACCAGTGGAACCTCCCAATAAACCGCTAGAACTTTACAAGGCCATCCTAAGGAGAACTGTGACCTCCTAGATGACTCATACAACCTCCTCAAGGACTCACAGAGTCTATACAAAGGAGCACTGAAACGTTCTCAACCAGGATCTCCTCAGAGACTACTGGAACCACTTGAAGTATAGAAGGATTTCAGTACAGTGACTCTCCCCAAGTACCACTGGAACCACCTTGAGGATCCCTGGACTGGAGTCCTTTAAGGGTCATGAGAATATTTGTAAGGATAAACAGAACAACATTACAAAGAACTTCCTCATAGAACCTCTGGGATCTGTTCACACATCCACATAACCAACTCAACCACTGGAACCTTCTCAAGGACCACAACATTCTCCTTGCGATTAAGTAAAATCCCTGAACATACTTGCATGCAAAGAAGAGGTGAAAACCAACAACAAATTTACCCAGATGTCTTTGTTGAAAGAACTAAATTCAAGCTGATGTAGCGTTAATTAGACTGGATTCACGTTTTGAACAGTAGGCCCTTTATGCAGCTGTGTAAGGCTGTGCCAAAAGCAGAGACATAGCTTTGTTTTTTAAATTAAAAATGTGTTTGTGCTTGGGAGAACAGAATACAAGACAAAGTGTTTTCTGACAATTTAAAACTGTCAGATTGAAACTCATAGCAGCAGCAGGCACGTTTTAATTTTTGACAGCAGAGAGGACATCAGCTCAGTCACTGTTTTACATCATTCGATGACTTAAACTAATCAGAGGAGGCCGTGGCACAGATTACATACATATTATTATAATCTTCGTTGAGATTAAAATCTGAGGCCTGAGAAAATGAAATATTCATAATCAGGCAAGAACACAATTAACATATAGCCACAAAAGGAGCATTGGGGTAATGTTTTTATTGCATTACCATAAACATATCACATTTGGCTCTAACGCAGTAATGCAAGACATTCTAGCTGGAAACAGCTGGTTTTTAATGGAATATCTACATAGAGGTACAGAGGAACATTTCCAGCAACCATCACTCCTGTGTTCTAATGCTACATTGTGTTAAGTAATGGTGTTGAAAGGCTAATTGATGATAAGAAAACCATTGTGCAATTTTATTAGCAGATGAATAAAAGTGTGAGTTTTCATGGAAAACATGAAATTGTCTGGGTGACCCCAAACTTTTGAACAGTCGTGTAATGTGATGTTGAGGAGGGACACAAAAGAAATGCAATGATGAGAACAATGAATCTATGTCTTTAGGGAGTAAATAAGTAAAGTAAAAAGGCATTACTTTCGTGAGTAACAAACCCAAAACTGAATATATCTATGGGCAGATAAACCAAGCCAGCACCAGCAAGCAGGCAGGCTGCTCAGGTAACAGACCAGTTAGCCACAAAAAAATATCAGGTAATGATACTTTAAAGGTTCCAAGTGATATGAAAGAATCCAACATCAATGTTCTTTACAATTCATCCTTTTTAGGTGCTAAAACAGTTCTGAATGAGAGCTTTCCAAGGTTAAGAAATTAATGGATCATGTACCTGCTAGTTTTAAATGTGTAGACAAGAAAAGCACTCAGAGGCTGTTCAGTCATATCATTTCCGATGGCTGAAATCTTGAAAAAAATTGTGGCAGAATTCATGGCACTATAGAATGTAGCCATTTAATATAGATGTACCCACAAACAAAACCAGACCTTGCACTGAGCACAGGCATGTGTTATACATGTGTACGTTATGTACGGATACCGAATCGTGTGACCTAAATATGTAGCGAGTGATGGGAATTGATGGGAGTCAGAAACACCCCCACAATTGAATCAATTGTTCCTTGTATCATTTCCAACAGATAAATCCTGATAAGTCTGCACCGGCCGATTTGTAGTAGGATCGCAATCATGTGATGCTCAGCAGGCAGGTGATGTAGCGTTCACTTGTTGTCATAGTTACAGTGACGCCGTGCCGCTATCTTGCAATGATACACAAATCTTTAACAAATTTGTGGATCTAGACTATAAGCTGCATCACTGCCAAAATCTAATAACTTGGTCCTTGTGTCATTTCTGACCGTCCCTGAAAATTTCATCCATATCTGTTAATCCATTTTTGAGTAGTGTTGCTAACAGACAAACAGACAGACAAACGTATGGCGATCATCACATAACTCTGCTGTTCCTTAGTGGAGTAATAAATTTCTCCTATTGTGTGAAGAAGTCAACCTTGTCTGTGACAGTACAGAATGTCACCACAACTGATAAGTGGCCATAACTATAGAAGTGTTGACTGCAAAATAGAATTTATTGTTTAAAAAGACAAACAGACTTTAATTAGGCACAAGTCAAGGGCAGTTTTCAATGTCGGGGGTTGGATGTTGGATATAAATCTGCAGTAAAACCTAATTTGGAGGTATTTACAAGACATCAGTGCTGTGGGTAAATCTTAAAAGTTTTAAAGGCAGGACAGTCAGTGTCACTAGTGAAGGAGGAGAAAACAGTTTTCTTTAGATCATCAGCTTCATCATTCTTTCTAGAAACACTCACATCCTGCTCACTGTTCACGCTAAACCTGATCCAGTTTATATTCATTTGGTACAAACACACATTTTTACATTTGTGTATGTTTGATTAATTGTCAACACCATAATTTTCTCCACTTATTTTTCTTAAATTGTGTGTTATGTTAAGCTCAGATTCCTCCTCAGTCAGGTTGATTCTCTGCGGGTTTTACTGTCTGAATCTCTCTGCTGCCACCTGCTGATCAATCAGCAAACATCACAACAACAAAAACAGACGCAGGTCGTGTGGCTTTGTCAGCTAATTCTGTAGAACACACAGGAGACACTGCTCAGTGTAAGCTGATTGTAAAAACTGAGTGGAGTATTGAATAGAGAAAGTGTACTGATGGGACTGAGGTTATGGAAATACATTTGATTTGGAATACATTTTCAATTTAATAAACACAAAATGTTTTTCAATTATTCAGATTGAGCAACAGACATTCAAATAGAAATAATTTAAATTCAGTTTATGGCTTTAGTTACCTTATGAGGAATCTGTGTTCTTGGATAAAGAGATCTAATGACAAAAAAAAGTCTGGCCAGTGCATCCTTAGAAGCTACAGTTTAAATTAAAGCTGCAAGCATCGTTGGACGGGTCCTCGCATCCGAGCGGCCCGGCTGGCCCACGCATATCCACCAGGTGGCGCTGCAACTGAGAGAGTAAAGTTTCAGGCAGATTGGACCATGTACAGGCTACTTACACAGCACTTCCTGTTTCAAGGCGAGAAATCCAAAAAGATGAGGTGTAACGTATCCTAAACATTATGGATATCAGAAATGCTCATTTTGATAAGGCAGGATTAAATTAATACCGTATTTGGAAGACACAGTCACCATTTATTGATTTATTTTTGATTTTAGATTTTGCTAAGTTTGGCACAATCAAAATTGTAAATAACTTGGAAAAAAAACTATTTCTACCAGTATGAACGTTATTGTGCATATATTGAATCACCAAAATATACAGCAAGCAAATTAAATAATTAAAATGATTTGCTCTCAAGGGGCTGCACAGTGGCGTAGTGGTTAGCACTTTCGCCTTGCAGCGAGAAGATCCCTGGTTCGCGTCCCGGCTTTCCCGGGATCTTTCTGCATGGAGTTTGCATGTTCTCCCTGTGCATGCGTGGGTTCTCTCCGGGTACTCCGGCTTCCTCCCACAGTCCAAAAATATGCTGAGGTTAATTGATCATTCTAAATTGCCCGTAGGTGTGGATGTGTGAGTGCTTGTTTGTCTATATATGTAGCCCTGCGACAGACTGGCGACCTGTCCAGGGTGTCCCCTGCCTTCGCCCGAGTCAGCTGGGTTAGGCTCCAGCACCCCCCGCGACCCTAGTGAGGATTAAGCGGTGTATAGATAATGGATGGATGGATGGATTTGCTCTCAATATGGTGAAAGCTTTTCCAGCTCCTAAAGGAAGCTGTTTGTACTTCATGCTTGATCGTGCTTAATTTAGTTATTCATCTTCTCTCATTACTTGTCTTTATTGTCAGCCCAGCTGTAGAAGCCAAACTGTTCATCTCTTTGAAATAAACATTTAAATGCAAAAAGATGAAACTACTTCATGCGCATAAGTTAAATGACTTAGCAAATGAAGTACTTAAACAGGAACATATGTGCTTAAGTCACAAATATTCCCGTTTGACATTTTCCACAGAAAACTCACTAGATGAGCCAAAAATGCTCTAACATCTCAGGTCCAACATTATGACATCATGTTTAGAGAAAACTAAGGGGGACTGTACTTTTAAAAGTTGCCAACATATGTGAAGTGCAGAAAACTAAAAACGGAACCCTTCTTATTGTGTTGACGCAGACACACGTCATTTTTTTCCTTCTCACCAATCATCATTAAACCACTCAATCACTCAATTAAGTTGTGGAAAATGCAACACCTGTACATGATATGATGAGGAAGTAGTTTAAAGCCTGAGTCATGTGGTCTCACATGCAGCCTGTCATAATGTGGTGAGAAATGCTTGGTAATAATAATAATAATAATAGTAATAATGCCTTTAATTTATAACGCACTTTACATACAGAATCTCAACATGCTACAATGGAGAAAGTACAAATATACATTTACAAAACATTTCAATAACAATAACAAC
Source organism: Amphiprion ocellaris (assembly GCF_022539595.1). Lineage (NCBI taxonomy): Eukaryota > Metazoa > Chordata > Actinopteri > Pomacentridae > Amphiprion > Amphiprion ocellaris. The sequence goes on from NC_072768.1 coordinate 30,657,673, forward strand.
AGCAACATGTTGTTGGTATTGTTAGCTAAGGCAGCTAAGTGTTACATTGACCCCAGTCAGTCCCGGAAAGGTACTTAAGTATTTCACAGGCTTTATGACAGGGTTTATTAGGGCCATTGTTTGGCCAATCAGAAGAAGGGGTAGGTTTTTGTTTGAGGCAGGTGACAGCATCTATCTGTCACCAATGATACAAGTGTCTGTCATTTTACTTTTGCAATAAATGTGCTGGAGCACAGAGCCTAAAGAACACTACATGAGTAACTATTAATTTAGTTAATTGTATGTTCATGTATCCATTGATGAAATGCAATCAATTCAGTTACATTTTTTTAAATTTTATTTTGTTTGCTATAAAATTTCTTTCTGTAAAGTAAATCACTTTTGTGTTTTGAATATTCTGAAAAAGTATCACTTCCAGAAGTGACTGAGTGGCAAACAACTTTATTTTTTTAAGTTCTTTTCTTTTGCTAGTCAAACACAGTAGTGACTGAAATATATACAACAGTGCCACCACCACTGCGGTGTTGACACTAAAACAGTTCAAAGAAATTAAAGGGTGATGTTGGACATTGCCAACGTCAGTGCGCTCATCGCATCAGGGAGCTTAGGACTTGATTGCTGGACATTTGTCGTCAGCTGGTGGCCAGTCTGGGGGCCACTACTGATTCTGGCTCTGTTGTCTCTTTGCTGGGGCAAATTTCCACTGGAACTTAAATTGTTCGGTGACCGTCTCCGGTGTTCATTGTTGAACTTGTCCCTGTGGTTCCGCTGTGGTGTGAACCTTTGCTGGTAGTTGTAATAGTTGGCCCTTTTTCCTTGGCCTTTGCAGTGACAGCAGAAGTTGCCAGTGTGCTGTCTCTGTGTGAAGCCTGCACAAGAAGTCTTTCCGTAAAAGGTTGCATCTAAGGGTCTGCGATGATAATAATCAGCTTGGTACGCTGGTCTGTTGTACCAAGTGGACCTTGGATTGGTGAACCTTTGGTATCTTGGATACCTCTGCCAAGCCCGTGCACGGAAGAAATTGTTGTCTTGCGTAGGACCCTGGTTTCTTTGACGGCCAACAATCCATTGCCTGCGTGCGACTTGTTTAGCAGCATTGCGGCTGGTGTGGGGTTCTTGTCTTGCAGTTCTCACCCCAGTGTCTCCTTGAGACCCACGTCGTTGCAGAGCAGCAAAAAAGTGCTGCACATTGTGTCCTTGAATTTCTGGTGAATCCAGCGTTCTTCGATACTGGGCACGCTGTTCATGTCTGCGATTTGCCCACATATCAGAGGAATTTCTGTTGGGCTGTTGGTTTCTACGACGGCTGAGATGGGACAGCTCGTCAGTCATTCTTCTCTTAAACAGAACGATGTGATTCTGTTCTTTATTTTCAGTTGCCCCATTGTCTTTTTTTGGCTTGGATCCATCCTCTTTTTCTTCATTTGTCATTTCAGTGTCTTCCACTGAATCAGAGATTTGGCGGTAGCGGGCAAGTAGTTCATACCTGCGATATTTACGCCGTGCTTGCAAATCCATGGAACCAATAGCTCTTCTATTGGCTCCTCTCATGTCTGGGTCTCCAGAGGTGCAGCTTCCTGGGTTGCTGCTCTGAGTTGTTCCAATGGTAGGTTTTGCCTTGGAAACATCGTCTTCCTCATCCAGTGAATCAGGGATTTTTCGGAAGTTGGCTAGCAGTTCATCTCTGCGATATTTACGTAGTGTCCACAAATCCATGGAGGTAATAGCTCTCCTGTGTGAGCCATTTGTCTCAGCAGCTTCAGAGGTGCAGCTGTTTGAGTCTCTTGTCTGAGCTGCTTCAGAGTCGGTTTGTGCCGCAGGTTTAACTTCTTCATCATCTTCCACTGACTCTGAGATTCTGCGGTAGCAGGCCAACAGCTGGTATCTTTGTTGTTTTGTAGCTTTGCTGAAGGTCAGAAATGACACAAGGCCCAAGTGATTAGATTTTGGCAGTGATGTGGCTTATATCAACTGATTTGTTAAAGATTTCTGTATCGCTGCCAGATAGCGGCAATAGTACAGTGTCACTGTAATTATGACTACCAGTGAACACTACGTTACCTACTGACAGTCACATGATTGCAATCCTAGTGCAAATCAACAGCTGTGGACCACGATTTTTTTTGAAGATTTCATCTGTCTGAAATCATACGACTGAGCAGCCTTGGCAGAGTACTGCGCTCTCTGAGTGCTTCTGTTTTGAAAATGTGGTAATGCTGCTGGTTAGCAGGGAAAATCTCAAGAGAAGTCGCTGTCTAATCATAGACTTTTAAAGTGCACTAACCTATCACCACAAATGAACCCCTGAACACTATCACTTTAAAACACACAACAAAAAGAACTGTGAAACAGACACAACTTGCTTCAGGTGTGAAAAAATATATTTACAACTGAGCCACATATTGACATCTTTCTGCAAAGACTAATGTTTTTTTGGGGGGGTTTTTTGTTTGTTTCTTGCTGTTTAGACTTCTTTGAGATTTTTATATTGATGTCTAATTTAATAATAAAAAACATATAATATGAAATATTTTATTAGTGGTTTTAATTGTGTTACTTTATTAATTAGTTGGGGCCATGATGGCAGATACACTCTTTCCACTCTCTTAAACATATAAAGACTAACCACCTGTTTATAAATAATTATTAAAGTGTTTCTATGAATGCAAAACAGACTGGTAGTTAAAAAAAATCTGGTATGGAATCAAAATATAATGGTTGGGTTAAAATAATACCCTGTTAAGGACTGGAATATGTCTGTAGCGACTCAAAACTTGAGTGTGCCTATGGCACATAATGGGGATATTTGTTTCAAAATGTAGAATATTGTCAGAATCAGTGGAAGACACTGATTTTGTGAGGAGAACCACAAGGTAAAATTAAAGCTGCAAGCAGCGTTGGTCGGGTCCTTGCATCCGAGTGGCCCAGCTGTCCCACGCATATCCACCAGGTGGCACTGCAACTGAGAGTGTATATCGGCCTCTAGATGTGATTGTGGCCGCCAGGTGGTGCTATCACTTTCACTGTATATTGGTCTGTGGAACTCATCAGGGCTGCACTCTGATCACACATGTAAAGTTTGAGGCAGATTGGAGCATGTACAGGCTAGTTAGACAGCACTTCCTGTTTCATGGGGAGACATCCAAAATGGCCACATTCCGCTGGTCACCATGGCCACACCCTCAGACTTTCGCGGAGCATTTTGATAACCTTTGATCAGCCATGACTGTCCATCCATGTCCATCCTGACCAAGTTTGAGCTCTCTCGTGGTTACGCTGTTTGAGTTAATAATTTTTGAAAATGTCCAAAAATGACAAAATATGAATCATATTTCAAAATGGCCGCATTCTGTGGCTCGCCATTTCCACGCCCTCAGACTTTTGCAGAGTGTTTTGATAACTTTTGATCAGCCATGATGGGAGTACATCCAGGCCAAATTTCAGCTCTGTTGGGGTTACGCTGTTTGAGCTCATAGATTTTGAAAAATGTCCAAAAATGACACAAAATTGTCCAAAATATGAGTCATAATTCAAAATGGCCGACTTCCTGTTGGATTATGGGTAATGATGCAAGAGGCTTTTTTGTGCGTCTTGACAAGTTAAATATGTGTACCGAATTTTGTAGCTCTAGGTCAAACACGGCCCGGGGGCTGAATTTTCTTAGTTTTCTAGGGGGCGCTATTGACGCACAAAACCTCAATCCCTACACTTTGCAAAACTAGTAATCAGTTCATACAGTTGGAAATAAAGTGAAATAAGAATAAAATAAACATATATATTAAAAAAAGCTACATATTTAACTGGCAAAACATTTTTTTAATGTTTGCAAAAACAGATGTCTTAAAATCTTGAATAAAATCTGAAATATTATTTTCGCATTTTTATTTAGAAACAAAAAAGCAAAACATGTAAGGAAAGCAACAAATACCTTTATTTAAACTAAACACACAAACTAATTCCAGTTTCTCCTTATATGCACAAACCAAAAGAAACCAATTCCATATCTGCCATCCCACCAATCACCAAACAAAGACAAAAAACAAAACCAAAAACGAATAAATCAAATTAAATGGCTGTCCCTCTCCGTTTCAGCAGTGCCCGGGGATCCTCTCTGGAGCCCTCACTGGCTCTTTAAGGCTGGATGAGATTTAAGACTTAGTTCAAACTGGTGTTAATCTCAATTCAGTCTGAGGACTCAGTCGCTTGTTTCAAAGACACTAAAAACTTGTTCCTCATGTCATCACATCATCAGTCTTCCAGGCCGCTGAAGCCGTCGCTGAGAAGAAAGTGAGGTCTGAGCACAGACAGGATGGGGCCCTGAGGTGCCCCGGCCAGGCAGTATGCTTCATCTGCACTTATACCAAGAGACCGCAATGTCTGCAGAGCACCACCACAGCTGTCCCGGCCACCACAAGACGTCATTAGGGTGATGCTGAGAGGGCTGTCGGACATACCGAACCTCTGCCGCATCTTTCCCAACCGAGCTGAGAAGCTCTGTGGAGAACAAACACATGAATTACCCTTTAAGGGCCCCACATTATGACAGTCAGAGAATGAATATCTTTTAGCGTTACGGTATCCACGGAGCTCTGATTTGTGAGCATAGAATTAAAGCTAATGGTACCTCTAGGCACATAAGCCACTAAGGGTTTTCTTATCATTGTTGAGATATTGCCATTATACATCAAATCAGCGTGCTGGATCTTTCGTGTTCACTCTTCCTGCCAGCAGCAAAACATCTCATGTGCTCTGAGACATTTTAGATTTAGCAGAAGCAGCTCTAGAAAGTAAATGACTCAGAGGAAGCTGCTTATTCTGAATGGCTCACCTGGAAGCAGCAGGCAGTGAGGGGACAGGATTATACAAAGTATGAGCTAGATATACTAGATATACAATATAACTATTGGTTGCATAGTTGGAATGCAAAAGTTCAGTAAAATTCTCACCGGCTTGAAAAGTGGAGGCTTGACAACTGGCAAAAGTAGATGTCTTTATATATATTAACTTTCATTTTACAACTCCATGTTTATAACATCCCCAGCAGACAAAAATAGCTGTTCACCAAAGGAGACCTAAACATTTAAATGTTTCAGCACACAGCTTTGGAAACATCCTCAGCTACAAAAAAACAACAACAAAAAAAAAAAAAGAGTAAAGAGTGCTGTTTGTACCTGAGCAGCCTGTCTGCTCGCTGGTGTTGGGTTGGTATCAGGTCTGATGACGGCGTCCCCACAGAGCAAAACTCTCAGCTGTTCAGATGGACATGAAGCTGTGTACTCATCCAGTAGCGCTGACAGAACACCTGGACCAATGACAAAGAGGACGATACACCCTCTGGCATCTCACTCACATGGATTTCTATCTATATGCACTGAATTCTGGTTAAACTGAGACCTTTTACGAGGAAGATATGACCAGCTCAATGGTGTCTTAAAAACACAAAGTCTGACATTTTGACACTGAGAAAGTTTTGAGATAAAGATCTTATATTCTGAGGATGAAGGACAGCTAAAATAGGCCCTCAACAATGGAATGAATTGCTGGACACCTTTATGCAGATATTCATGATTTCTGGAAGGAGACTGCTACTGACATCCTGACAGACAAGGAAAAGTAAATGAAGATCACAATGCAATCAGTAAAATGGCTGCTCCAGGCAGCAAATTTTTGTTTACTGTTGGCCAGATTTGAAAATGTACAAAATAATTTCTTTAAGAAAACACTTTTGAAAGCTGCAGGGAGCTTGGGTACATAATTCCTTTACAGTTGCCGTACAGGGTGCAAGGTCAGCACGATCCACAGAGCCACATTACTCAGAATGCAAAAGTTTGTAATAAACAAGAATTACCCTTCACGTTTTATTGTAACACTTTCATCTATTACATTATTAAATCTGTCTTACACTCCTTTGTGTGAAGATCCACTTTATAACCTTGTTAACATGTCCATATGTTTATTATATTCTGGAGACACATTATTAGTACAACAAGCAGTCAACACAATAGCTAAGTATTTCTGCCTTCAAACTGCAGTGTACAGATGACAGTCTAAAAAAACACAGATCTACGGGGTTTCTTATGTAGCAGACATGTAACAAAAATACTTTGAACATATATAGCTGAAGTACTCCAATATCACAATTTACCATCGTGTAGAGTAGATTCACAGTGTTTAAGTAAAGTTATAGGTGAGCTGGTGAGCTTGAGCTGCAATGGAAAAAAATTTTAAAATATATGACTTTTCTAAATAGAGATGAAGCTTTAAGGTTTTAATCAATGACTGGGGAGAATCTTTAATAGATCCACTTTATGCACTTTGTGTTTAGTGCTAGTTAGCAAATACTGACATGTTAACACACCAGACTAAGATCTAAATAAACATCAGTATTTTAGCATTGTCATTGTGACAATATTGGTATTGAAGACTTAGAATTTAGCACAAAGCTCCTTAGCCCAAGGACAACCTTATAGTGACGCTTCTAGCTAACTACCAGAGCTATCCTTTTATTATCTTTAAAAGATGACTATTACTAGCAATCAATTTCACTGATCCATTTAGAGATATTAAGCAGTCATTTTGAGTGCATGTTTTTCTGAGGAAAATGTGCTTCAGTGTACTTACAAGAAAATTTTATAGCAAGATTACATTTCAAACTGTTACCCCCATATTAAATCCTAAACCAAATTGGATATTCATTCTACAAGTGTTGCTAGCAGTAAAAACTCATCAGGCTTAGTCCCTCCCAGTTCACTTGTAATAGGTGAAAAGACAAAACATCCTGACCTTTTTGTGACGTCTGCGACACCTCATTTCTGTCTGTCGACAGAAAGAGCTGCACGTTATTTTTCAACAGACTCTCACTGAAATCCTCCTCAGTGGAAAAACAGAACCTACTGACTTCAAGACCTGCAACAGAGCAATGAAGACATCACAACAGGAAGGCAGTGCTGGCATCAACAAGATGACAACCCTAACCCCAATCAGCGGTAGACTGTTATCTGTATCCTGAAAGTTAAAGTTAGATTACCATAGTGTTTGGTGCTGCTGATAAGCTGGGAGCTCTGCTGCTGCTGCTGGCTGTCAGTGGTGATCAGGACAATGTCAAACAGCAGCGACTCAGCAGAATTTTCCTCCAGCAGACGTTCATTCACTTTCTGCAGCGCCTGTAGAGAACGACATGAATGTAATTTGAGGTCAGAATTTTTACAAACTTTTTAAATGTTTTTCTTTATTTCAAGAAATTAATTTCTCAGTATTGTTTCGTTTGACTACTCTATCAGCCAATCACATCATTTCCTACTGAAGACATAAAAACACCTCTCATATACAGTATACACATTTGCCTTAGAGAGTTGTCCTTTAACATCACTATTTGCAACATCATTGTGTTGTAGATTTCATTTTTAATCAATAAAATACACCAAGTAACACATGACAGTCAAAATAAGTCAAAATTGGTGTTAGAAATTCATCAAAAACCAAAAACTGAAATCTCTCATTTACAAAAGTATTCAGACTCATCACTGTGTCTCCAAGCTGTGGTCAGGTGAATTCTGTTGTAATAACAAATGTGATGGGTCCAAAAATTGTCCTAAAATAAGTCCTCTGCAGAGACTGGAGAATGTGCTTGAAGAACAACAATCCAAGAGGCACCTATAGTAAGACATGAAGCCACAACAACCAAATGACAGACTGTAGTTTACAAAACGACATCTAAAGAACTCCTTGAGCACAAAGAAGAAAGATTCTCTGATCTGATGAGACAAAATCAGAACTCTTTTGACAGACCTCCATCACCTATGAAGCATGGTGGTGGTAGCATCATGCTATGAGGATGTTTCTCAGCAGCAGGAACACGGAGACTGATTAGAATGGTACGAAGGGTGAACATAGCAAAATGCAGAGAGGTTCTTGAAGAAAATCTTCTCCAAGAAGCAGTGACCTGAGATTGGAGAATCACTTCACCCGTCAACAGGGCAATTAGCTGAAGCAAACGGCAAAGACTGCACTGATGCAGGAGTCAAAACGTGCATTTAGTTTACTTGGATTGCACACTTTCTGGTGGTTACTATCACTTCTAGTAATGGGCACAGGGGCTGTGGTTTCACATGATTTACTTGTTCATTTGTATGTAGCTATTCAGACAGGAGGGTGTGCAAGGCACCGATATTTTCTGGAGATTATCATGTTGTACATCAGTTATTCCAACAGAACTGTTAAGAGGATGAAACACATTTGGGCTTCAGTTGAATTCACAAGCATGTCACAGTAATAAGCCTTTTTAACCTCTAAGTGGCTTTTTATTCCCCCAATGGTAGTAGTCGCTACAACTAGGCTAGCTTCAGCACAAGTATCTGGTTGTCCTCAAACGGTCCAGCCAAAGCCCAGAGCTAAATTCCGCAGAACATCTGAGACATGAAAATTGACGTTCTGACACTCTGCACCCATCCAATCTGACAAACCTTGAGGGAATCCACCAGAAAAAGTGGGGTAAACCTACAACATCCAGGTGGGTAAAGCCTATAGAGACTAATCCATTCTCTAGACAAAAACTTGTAACTGTTACCAAAGGAGCTTCTACAACTACTGAATTAAGGGTATGAATACTTTCGCATATGAGAAATCTCAGTTTTAGATCGAATATATTTTCAGAAATATTAATAAAAGGTTTTCATTTTGCCATGGTGGGTTATGAAGTGTAGACTGCTGGGCAAAAATGGCAAGTTTATTCATTTTAAATTAAATTTATAATATAATAAAGTTTGCAGAACATGAATGGGCCTGAATACTGTCTGAACTGACAGAGGTTCCTTTTTAAAAACAAAAACTGATTCAGCAACTTTCTAAAAACAATGGACTACTGAAGGTTTTAGCCAAAGCTAGTCAAACAGGAAGAAATTTGTTGGGTAGCATTTTCAGGTGCAAACTAATCCATATTTGATGCTCTAGTGAGTATTTGGGGCAACAGGATGGTGTATGTAGGACTGAGCCAAAATTAAGTACAGTGTGTGTGTTCATTGTAATGACGGTACCTGTCACTCAGTGAAGCAATGTCACTGACTGATGTGTTTTAATAGGTTTTAGACAACAGTGGGGCTCTGTGGTTATCTGGCTGTGTCAACTTAAAACTTTTCACAACAGATGATAGGATTTAGTTGAACCATAGAGCCCATCTGGTATGAATTAATATCACTATTCTCACATACAGCCATCTATGTTTGTTAGTATTATTTTATCTAAACACAGGAAAAAGACACCACTTATTGACAGTTTTAATTTGATATCAGCATTGTATTCTGACCTGCAGCAGTGGAAAAGCCACTCCTTCTGCGTACACACCATCACCACCTCCTGCTCCTGGTTCAAACACTGCACGAGACGCTACTGCCACAACCACTGCATGGTCCGAATCTTTCTGCAGAGGAAACAGAACATCATCATCTGAACTGTATTTTTAAAATTCCATCTATAAATCAGACAAGAAGGCCTGTGGACATCTGGTCTGGAGAGAGTCCTGACCAAAAACTAGGAGGCTGTTTGGGTTGGAAGGAGTGCTCATAAATCTGAAAGTAGGTAAGGAACTCCTAAATAAAGTTATCAGAAAAATAAAATATACAGTATCTGCCTTGAAATGGAGATGGCCATGAATGAATGAAAGTAAGAGTCATTCCAGAATTTGAGAACATTTTATGACCCACCCATCAAATTTCACACAATCCATGTACAAAATACTAAAACATGCAGTTGTGTAAATTTACTTGTCCTGAGACCAAATCTTAAAAAATAAGGAGAAAGGAATGCTTGAAAGTATTTTGAAAAATACCAAATAAGTCTGGAGTTCCCCCTAAAATGCCATTTTTCTCTTGTCCCACCCCCTGATGACCAAACAGTTAAACTGAAATTTAAATCTCCTTTAATTGGCATTATTTTTTCATTGATGTTTCTTGTAATTGTGGGAGCATTTTTTTTTTTTAAATCAAGATAATATTTTAAATAATAATTAGTATGCATGGAACATGTGTCCCACAACATCCATGAAACCGTTAACAAAACCTTTTTAGCAGGTAGGAGAAGAAAACAGTTAATCACATGATACACTAGAATTTACATCATCAGTTTCCCAAAAGAATGGGTAGAGCAAATCTATGTCCTCCCTTCTATTTTTCATATTTTCATAACATTGTCAGCCTTGGTAGAATGTGTCACTCTACCTCATATTATCAGGATAAGACAAATTCTTTTTACTTTTTTCTTTACTTTTTTCCATCAGTCAGTTTGTCCTCTTGGTCAGCAGTAACAGCTAGCTCAATATCTAGCTTCTACTCCTGAGAAAAAGCTAACATTAGCATGGATTAGCAACCCTGTTACTGTGATTAGAGTAGGGTTAGCGAACAGCAAATAAAACATGTAATGAAAATTGTATCACTGATGTGTAAGCTGAGCTAATCAAGCCTTTGAAAGTTTATTACCGATTACTGATGAATATGTAGCAGAAAATTGTAAAAGAGAAGGTTTATTTTTTCAAAAATTTTGAAGCCCAAAAGTCCTCCAATTTTGCAATGACCTATAAAGTAGCAGATAATGGAAATACTCAGCGCTCATATGCTCTAGTCTGAATCTCTATAACAAAAATATGCAATGTCTGCATTGCCTCGTAAATGACGTAAGTTGTGTTTTCAAATCGTATTTGCTGGTCATCAATTTGGCACACGCCACACTCGTTTTAAATACTTTTTCATCAAGGTTGTTTCAATTTTGTCCCATTCTGACGGGACGTCAGGATGGGTTTGAAAAAGTTAACCGTTTCAAATATTGTGTAACACCACTGTCTCGAATTATAACAGTTGTGTGATCTTAGATTGACAATGAAGAAGATGACATTTAAATACAGAGTTGCCTGAATGCAGCCTAATTTAAACCACAGAAACAGTGGGACATTTCTCATATTGGCTGGGTGTGTTTTGCGACATTGCTGGATAACAAGCTTCAGGTGAGTCTTACCTGCTTTACATCAGTGTTCTGGACGGTGGAGACCATTTCCGCTGCACAGCTTAGGTTCTAACGGGTGACTTTACGGACCCTCCACCCACACTTAACAGTACCTACCTACCAAAAACACTGAAACTACTTTATAAAGTTCCTCCAGAAACAGGGCTATCTGTTTTGGTTCCGCCCTGAACCCCGACGTTCGCTTTAAGAGCGCAGCGTGATGGCGTCACTTCCTGGTCAGGCTGCCGCTGGTCCCCCGCCCACAGCACTGATTACTGTGTCAGGTGGAGAAACACGGTCAGTTTGGCCCCTAAAACCCCTACATCTGGATCAGCTGTTGGGACAGAGGACAGAGACAGACCTGGAACGTGTCTCAGAGGAGTCTGATCCAGCTTGGAGCAGCTCCGGAGCGGGTTTCACCCGGTTTCCAAAGGGCTTGGACCGCTCACAAAGACAGGAGGGGAAAGTTTCCTTCTTCATCTTTGGTTTCGCGGTGAGAAACTTCTCCTCTATTCCCTCTGTCCTTCCTTCTTCACCGCCGATGTCCACTTTGTGTTGATCAACTGAGGTGTCCAGGTGTGTTCAATCTGGACCCCGCGGACCAGCCGGGTTCTTGTAGGTCCTCCTTGAGGTCCTCAGGTGGGCTGTGGCTGATTGGCTGTATGCTGTTCAGGTGGGAGGGAATCTCTGAAAGTCTTAAGAAGCTTTGGAGCTGTGACCATTTGTTAATTAATCTACTAGTAGGTGGACGCTAATTTAACTCTCAACTATTTCACTAATTGAATAATCCCTGTTGTCATTTGCTCAGTAAAATGCCAAACATTTACTGTCAAGTGTGATGATTTGATGCATTTTTTTTTGGTTATACAATAGAAATATGACAGACATTATGACTATTTACTGAAATGTAATCAAGTAGTTAACAGAGACAATAACCAGCAGATTCATTAGTAATGGAGCTGATTGTTAGTTACAGCACCAAAAAACAAAAGAAGCATTTAATTGCATTTTCTCTATACAGGGATTGGAGGGAATTTTAAAATGTTGGTACCATCTTTTTGTGTTATTATGTATATTTATACTATTTACTTTCTATCTTTATTTGTAACATTTCCTTCCATGTGCTGCAGATGAAAATACAACTTGACAATCATTTATGGAGTTTATGAGCTATAATTAATGGATTTGTTGATGGCATTATGAAACCTTCTACTAATACTTTATAGATCAGTTGTGCACCACTGATGAGATGAACGTCTGAGCTGCCAAGTCGTGGAAAATCCTCCTTTTTATCTTTTTAATTTATTAGAGATCTCCTAAATCCAGTGTTTGACCACTTTTCTTATGGAAAATGGCTGTAAAGATTATATTAGAAATTGAGAAACCTCACACCCTTATTAATGTGTCACACTAACATATAGAACTGCAAACCTGACAACTTAGTAGAAAGTGTGAAACCTAGATTATTATTAATATTTTAGCACACCGTGTAGCCAAAATATGGCTACCCTGAATGCTTATTAATACATTATTGCTAATCTATAAAGCATTTGTTACTGATTTATTAACCATTAATGTAGCCATATTGATTACACATTAAAAACTAAAAAGTCATAAATCTGGTTTGCAGAGATCCTGAAGGATTATTCAGTTTTGTTTTAATCTGGTGGATTTCCCACAAATGTGTCAGTTATAGCTGTGTAGCTGTAGTTCCATATTGACATAATCTAAATCGCTGTTCTGGTTGGCTAATTTCTGTGTTTGCTTTTGATCAGACTCAAAAGCAAATTTTTAAAATTAGTCATGCAAAAGCTTGCTGGAAGGTGGAGAGTGGAAAGTTAGCACGACCTGTATGAAAAGTCACCACAGCCACATTAATGGGAAATACGCTTGGTTAAAATAAACCGTAATTCTTTTCTAAATGGGTCAATCCATTGATTTTCTGCTGCTTATCCAGGTCAGGTCACATAAGTTAGAAAACCTGGAAAAATGTGATATAATACAAAATAATTCCAGGCCTTACACCTCCTAGTTTTCCTTTTGTTTGAAAGGTATGGTATTTAATTCGATCTGAAATTAAAATACTTAAATTTCACTTTGTAAACCTTGGCCAAACCTTGGGGTGAACAACAGAAACAGAAGCAAACTGTTTCCTGAAATCAGACTAACAGTCAGTCAGTAAAATGATGATTTTGTAAGATAAGCAATTGGCTTAAAGTCTGTTTGTGTTCAGTTTTTCAGTCAGCAGTCTATCAGTTTAAAATAGCTCAGTAAATACTCCCATGTCCAGTCAACAGCAGTCAGTCTGGCTTTCTGCCAGTCACTAATCTGTCAGTCAGTGTCAGACAGTCAGTCTCATAGTACAGTAATCATTAGCAGCAGTCAGACCAGCCAGTGTCTTTATCTGCCTGCCTGTCAGTCAGTCAGTCCTACCTGTTCAGACAGTAACTCTCAGAAGCAGTCAGACCAGTCTGACGACTCACCTTTAGTCCTCTACAGGTAGCTGTGTACACTGCCAGGATTTCAGAGCAGCACTGTCGCTATTGTTGAGGACGTTCAATGCCATGAAGTCAAACTGTATTGAAGTGAATGAGGAAAAAGCTTACTTCTGGAACCCAGAGCTTCTGGTTTTACTTTTTTCTGTTTATTAAGGCGTAAAGCTGTAATTTGTAGCTTCTTTAACCCCTTGATGCCTGAATTTATTTAAAGTTAAATTTAAAAAAAAAAAAAAAAAATTGTGTGTTTTTGCCTTTCAGCTGATGCTAAAATAAGTGGAGATTGTTAATTTATCTATTACACATAGAACAGATGTATAACAATAACAGATATGTAATTAGGTCCCACTCAGACCGGTCCTATGAGAAACCAGTTCTTGCAAAAGGTTCCGAGGTACGTATTGAATAAGCACAAACCGGCATTGTAGGAATGGATACACTATCTCAGCTGCAGTCTGAATGAACGTGGTATGTTGCAAATTCACGACAATTGGCATCAAGGGGTTAATCTCACCTCAGTTCTGTCAGGCATCCTACCTGCCAACATTTTCCCAACAGAAGAACGATAGTCGCTGATGTGACACACATATGAACTGTTGTTTTCTGTTTCCACTAAGTTTTGTCAACTTTGCATTCTTCTTACTATGACTTGGAGTGGCAGAAGCTAGACATTGGTCAGTTCTTAGTCAACGTTGGTCTTAAGGTTTTAAAACTGACCTAGGTCTGAGGAAAACTGACGTCTTATGCAGTTGGTCAGTCAAAGCAAGAAAGTCACTATTTATGGTGGCAATAAAATCAGAATCTCATCAGTTTCTGACAGAATTTGTGTTAATTTCCTGCTAAGCACCAATCTTTCACACTACAGTAAAATTCAATATAGCCTTTTTAAATCTATTCAATGGTTGAGATATTTACCAAAAAACCAACACAATTGTTAGCTTCATTATGGAGTTAGAGAAAGAGAAAAGGCTTTTCCAAATGCAGAATTGAAAATGAAGAATTACATGCTGTAATAAGTGTGAATCAAAATAAAGACAATCCAGCCTGACTTATGTTCACCATGGAAACAGTCACTTTCAGTTTCCACCGTTTCTCAGTTTGTCTGTTTTCCTCGTCCTCTCTGCTTCTAGTCTCTGCAGCTCAGGCGTCGGTCATGTTCAGGTAGAGACCTGATTCAGTGGCGCCCACCATGCTGAAGCGTCTGGACAGGATCCGGTTCCGGGGCCAGAGACGGGATGAGTTCCTGGATCTGGCCGAGTCCCCCAACACCTCTGACACGGAGTGCAACGAGGAGGCCATGATGAAACCTCGCTTGTCCATGAGAGAGTCAGAGGAGCTGAGGGAGGTGGAGGGAGAGCAGCAGGGTGATGCTCAGGTGCAGATCCACACACAGGGAATCTTTATTTTTAATTTATCCTAATTTAACTAGTTCACTGTTTCTGACTGTGTTTATTGTTGTCGTCTCTAAGGCTGGTCCTGGATCATTTTCTGCAGCTCTCCAAGATGATTCAAGGACAGATTTGAATGAGGTCAAAGGTCACTTAGAAATTGCTTTGTTAGAGAAACACTTTTTGCGTGAGTATTCCGTCAATTTTATCTCCATATTTCTTAAGTTCTGTGCTCTCTGTGAATTTTTTGGGTGAAAAACAACCAATACAAATCACTTCAGCTTGGTCAGATTGTTACCAACCACTCAGACCCAGAGTCAGATTTCTGATTAGGTCCGTCTCCTCTTACTCAAGTGACTGTGACTTCTGATTGTTTTAGGCACACTGTCTTTCATGTTTTGCATTCAAAAAAGAAAATTCAAATAATCAAAGTACCTTTAAGCTGTGCAGAAAGTACTGATTAGATACTGAGTTATCACAGCTCCTCTGACATCAGTTCATCATCAGTCAAACATCCCACGGCGCAGTGACTGGCCTGGTAGTCTGTCAATATTTGCGCTTTTATGTAACACAGAGCTAATAATAACACTGCTGGCCTCATTTGACATACACGCAGACGTAGCATCAAATAAAGCAGCCATGTTTCCCTTTTCAATTAAAGTATTAATATTTTTGATAGAATGAAAGCTTCATGCCTGCATCTTTTAGTGCATCATCTCTGGTGCTAAGTTACCCACAGCGTCTAACTTGTCTACCTGATTTTTCTATGGTGAAAATTTTCAGCAGCCCTGAAGTTAAATGTATTAGTACAGGGATACAGGTTATAGTTAATTATTTAAAGTGTGAAGTAACAAGGTGACTTATACTTGAAAGTATATTTATAAATATTTATTTATACACAGAGTTGCTTCAGAAAGTATTCAGAATCTGTCACTTTATTGTGTTGTAGGTTTAATCTTAAATTGATAAAATTGACAGTTTGTCCCAGTAATCTACTCTCAATAAAACATGATGATGAGCTGATAATGTGTTTTATAGAATTTTTTGAACATTTAAGAAAGTCAAAAAGTGAAACTTTTCTCATGTTAAAGTTTCTGTATTTTGCTGTGGTACTCCAAACTATGGTCTGATGCATCCTGTTTGCTTTGATGATCTCTGAGATGCCTCAAGGGCTTGACTGAGCTTGATTAGCAAACCGAATTGATTGGCCATAATTCAGAATGGCACACACCTGTGTGTGTGTGTGTGTGTGTATAAGGTCCAGCAGTTCACACTGGATGTCTTGACAAAAACTAAACCACCAATTCCAGGGAACTCTATGGAGCAGGGATAAAATTTTGGTGATGCATGTATCAAGACAAGTTATAAAACCCTGTCAAATGCTTTGAACGTCCTCAGGAGAGCAGTGCTCACAGCAAGTGTGAAAAGTCTGGACCCATTAGCGCTCTTCCAAAAGCTGGGTGGCTGGCCAAACTGAGCAGCTATATGAGAAGGTCTTTGGTCAGAGAGGAGACCAAGAACCCAGCAGTCATTCATAACAGAGCTTCACATGTCCTCTGCAGATGACGAACTACCATCTCAGCAGGACTCTATCAGACAGGTCTTTATGGTGGAGCAGGCTGCTCTGAGGGATATGATGGACTGCTTTGAGTGAAGAACATTGCAGAGCATGAGGAAATAGATGCTCTATTCTCTAGTCTGATGAGGTGAAAACTGAATGCCCTGGGCAGAATCCCAAACATTGCTCATTACCTGCTGACACCTTTCCTCCAGTGAAGCATGGTGGTGGCAGCATCATGCTGTGGAAGGCCGTTTCATTGACAGGGACATGAAGACTGGTTACAACTGAGGGAACGATGAAAACACCCAAATATAGAGGTCTCTGAAAAAAAAACTGTTTCAGAGTGCAGAGACTAAGGTAAAGGTTTACCTTTCAGCATGGCAGTAAACAAGCAAGCCAAGACAACACTGGAGTGGCTTTAGGATAAGTCTCTGACTGCCTGTAAGTGACCTAGCCTAAGCTCAGACATAATCCTCATCTGTGAAGAGACCTGCAGATGGCAGTTCACAGAAAAATCACATATAATCTGACATACTGACAGAGAGAACATGTTTTTACTTTGTTAACGTGGGTTACTGACTGTAGATTGATTGGAAAAATGCCAAATCTACAGCACAATGAAGTGTGAAACAACTAAACAGGTCTGAGTACCTTCTGCAGCAACTATATGCTGACACTGATGAAAAAATGATCCTGCCACACAAAATGTAACAGTGAAACGGACTGAGTGAGTCTCCACGGGACTGCTCTGGATTAAGAAATATTTTGCTTTTCAACAACATTCAGACAATTTCTGCTTCTACATCAAGTTGAGAACCGATATAAAAACAGCTGCGGTGTAAATTGATTTTTGTCACACTGCCGTAGATAAAATCTCAAATTTTCTCCCACCTTTGTCACACCTGCACACTGTTTTTACACCACCAAACACATATATCAGTCTTCATTATTCAGTAAGTGATGAAACCAGAAATAAAATCCATCAGTGGTTTGACTGAGAGCAGAGGAGCTGAGTGTTCGTCTTGCTCATGATGGTCATTCGTCAAAGGCTTGATATGATTTATAATCTGTGTGTGATACAAAGGCTGATGCTGATTCTGAATTCATGCTCTCTGCAGCCAAGTTTTTTAACACAGCCTTTTACCAGCTTTTTGTTGCTGTGACAGTTCCTTTATAAAGAGGACCCTTCATAATGTAATGTCAGCATAGGTAACTGGCAGCAGAATCCACACATCAACTTTAGTAAAAAATCCATAATAGATGTGCTTTTAGACAGTGAATGATCTGCGTCGTTTGCTGTGCTGTGACATGGGATATTCTCAGCTTTGAACTTTATTCTTCCTTAGCTCAGGGAGATATTGTAGTTTTATTCCACTATTTATCTGACAAATTTATCATTTTTTTCAATTTATAGTAAGTAGTAAATATGGTGCCTTTTAAATTTGAAAGTACCAAATTATATATGAAGGCAGAGATCAGATTCTTATTATCTAACATATTTGTTTGTTACAGAGGAGGAGCTGAGGAAACTTAAAGAGGAGTCCAATGTGGATTCATTGAGGCAGGAGCTGGAGAAGGAGCGCTGCAGACGCACTGAGCTGGAGCAAAAGATGAATGATGCCCTCAGATCCAGGTGGGTTTACTGACTGTATGGAAAAGATGGCCAAACTGTCTGTTCCACCACTTGAAGCTCAGTGTGGCGGCTCTGGCCATCTGAGTGCCTGATTCCTCCTATCATCTGGAAAATCCAAAATGTGCACAGAGGTGGAATATAAGTAGTTCTGAGGTGGTTCATGCAGACATCTCTGGGTCACCCACCTGTCACTCAAGACATAATTGTGTGTAATTTGAATTTATAGTATAGTTTTAATAGATGATTTATAAAGAAATATTTTTTTGTACCAGGATATAAACATGTTTATTTCTGCTGTAACGTCAGACATTTTAACATTGCGGTCTATGGGGATTGATGTACTTCTGGAGCCTGCCTCAAGTGGACATTTGAGTTTTTGGCGCTTCTGTTTTGACTTAATTTTTAAGCCTCATAGGTTTAGACTTCGGTGGGTTAATTAAAAAACTTTAATTAATAAGCTGCTCTGTCTGAACCAGACTGGAGACTGTGGGAGAGAAGACAGATCCGCTTGTTCCAGTAAGTAACTGAACACATTTCTGTTTGTTAACAGACTTGAAGACTCACCCTCTCAGACACCTAAAGTCCAGCCCCCTCCTCCACCTGCAGGTGGCAGCACTGGTGAGCTACACCCTCTGACTCTGAAGTTTGTTCACCTCTGCTCTGTGCTCAAGAGAAATAGTTTGAAGAATAAAAATAGAATTAATTGAACTGTCTGTAATTTTGTCTTTTTCTCTCCTCAGACAAGCAGAAGGAGACTCTGTCTAACAGCTTCCTGAAATGGCTTTACGATCGATTTGGGGTTTATATAGAAGATTTCCGCTTCCAACCAGAGGAGACGACGGTGGAGACGGAGGAGCCACTGAGTGCCAAGAGGTGAGGAGGAATCCAGAAACTGTCTGTGCAGAGATTCTCCAGTACTCAGCAAAACAGTGATGTGAAGGAGCTTTGCTTAATGAGCTGCTGTTTGAAAACTCAGCCAGCAGACATGTTTACTATCACACTGACCACAAGTACCTAAATCATTAACCCTAAATCACCACCTTGTTCATGAATTCACTACTTTGTTCTTCTGTGGTAAGACAGTAAATAAATGTTGTAAAAGAAAAAATGGAGATTTGAAAAAAAGAAAAGATTTTAGATACAATCTGAAATCTAAAGGATTATCTGGTTTCTGATCCACAGACTGACTGAAAACATGAGACGACTCAGTGAGTATTTCTTGAGCAAATATAATGTGTGATGTTATCTGGAGGCAATGAGATGTACAGCTGGGTATCATTTGTGCAGCTATGGTTACAGATTGCATGTGGGAGATGATAGAAGCAAGTGGATACAGGTTGAAAGAGTTGGGATCTATGAATGGAACCTTGTGGGACTCCATGTAGCATGTCAAATCATATCACTAGAATCGGATTTCTGAATATCTGTCCATTTAAAAGCTAGTTAGTTACACAGTATGCCTGTAAGAGGGAGCGTTATTTTCTGAGCTTGTGGAGCTTTTCATACGCCACAGTATTAATAGTTTGAGTTTGGGGCAGAATACATGTTTCCTCTCAGTTTTATTATGAAAAGTTATGCACCTTCTTTACAATTTTTCTATAATGTGATGGGAGTATCACTTCGGACATCCCATGTTCCGATACAGCAGAAATACACTACCGTTCAAAAGTTTGGGGTCACCCAGGCAATGTCATGTTTTCCATGAAAACTCACACTTTTATTCATGTGCTAACATAATTGCACAAGGGTTTTCTAATCATCAACTGCCTTTCAACACCATTAGCTAACAAAATGTAGCATGAGAACACAGGAGTGATGGTTGCTGGAAATGGGCCTCAAGGTCAAGGTTAAGGTTTGCTTTATCTCCTCCCAGGTGAGACATTTGTTTTAGACAAAGCTAAAAACAGCTGCACAGCAACACATAAAACAGAACACATACTGCTAAAAATACATAAGATACATGACATACAATGAATAAGTTAAAATAATATTTTAAAAAAACCTAGAATACACACACACACACATACATACATACACACACACATACATACACACACACATACATACATACATACATACATACATACATACATACATACATACATACATACATACATACATGCACCCATACATCACTACGCACCCACCATTTGGCTGCCTCCCTTTGGTAGCTGCACCTAACTGCTCATTGTTGCCTCTGTACCCCGATGTAGAAATATTACATTAAAAATCAGCCGTTTCCAGCTAGAATAGTCATTTACCACATTTACAATGTCTAGACTGTATTTCTTATTCATTTAATGTTATCTTCATTGAAAAAAAGGCTTTTCTTTCAAAAATAAGATGTTTTTGAGTGACCCCGATCTTTTGAGTGGTAGTGTATGTAATTGGGAAAGACAAACCTGGACCAAATGCTCAGTGCTTTCTGCAATCATTTGGTCACATGCTTAACCCAGAAAAAGCACTTTAGTTGACTTATTTAACAGTTTTACCTCAAAACTTAAAAAAGGGACATCTGGACAGAGCTGATGTTTTTTGTCATGATATATTGTCCATCTGTGATTGGTCAGTCACTCTGCTGTCCTTTTTCCAGAACGAGGATTCAGACCTGTGACCAACTTCATGAGGAACCTCTCTGCCTTATCCAGCTGGTACTCCGTCTACACGTCAGCCATCGCCTTCATTGTGAGTCCACACAGGGACAGATGTTCAGCCATCAGGGTTCTTCTGAAAATGGATCTTAATACACCTACCAGTAATGGTTAAACATTTGTAGACATTCTGCCTCAGAAATACACTTCATGTGTGCGTCTTCCACAGGTATATATGTATGCAGCATGGCATGGCTGGGCCATCCCCATGTTCCTGTTCCTCGCCATCCTCCGTCTCTCCTTGAATTACCTCATTGCCAGGTCAGTGCAAGTTCTGACCACTTCCTGTCAGACAGCCACAATCAGAACCAGACTAAAGACAGGGATGTTACAGCCCTGTCTGACTGTAGATCAAGTCCACATTCAGATTCTTTGCTGTAATAATACAAAGCGCATCACTCTTGTTTAATCTTTTTTTAGCTCAAAGACTGCAAAACCCACTTTCGCTGCCTTGTTTCTGTTTGAAATCAGATAAAATTGGTGTCAAAGCAGTATTTGTACTACTGCTCTATTTAACTTGAAATGGGCAGTGGTTTATATCATCAGCTTATTCTCCAAATTCATTTGATACATAGTCTCCCTTGCTGCTTTGCCAAATCTGGTGCAAATGCAGTCTAGTCGTATTCTAAATTTTTTCTATATACAGTGTTCAAAAGTTACTTTGTTAGGTAGGCCTTTCTAGTTTTGCATTCAGTACCATCATAGCAAATCTAACAACAGATGCTGCTATATTGCTCTTGGCTTATCCTGTGTTAATTTGAGCTCACACCATTAGCCCATATTAACATTATGAAATACAATAAATGACTGTAAAGAGTTGTTGTACACTCGAGTAACGTTTTCTTCATGTCACCTCTCTCCTTTGCTCTCTTCTGGCCCATGTGTGTCTGTTTCATCCATACAGCAACGGAAACACACACAGTACTGAGAGCAGACGACAATGGAGGAGAGCAACAAAACAGCAATAGAAACTCTCACACTGAGCTTAAATAATAAAACATAAATAAAGCAAATACTTTCTGTTTTTTCAGACTCTGGCTTGAGCAGCACTTTTGCTTTATCAAGGCAGTGTCAGAGGTCACTCTCAGTCTGTCAAAGGTGGGGAGGACCAGCTGTTTCAGTGGGAGGAACACACTTGCACTAATGTGCACTAATATGCACACTCAGCTGGCCCAGTTGATATATAGAACAGAGACACGTATTACAACACACACAGAGGGAGTGCGGCTTTATTTTCTCCTCGGGACATCATTACTCCACTCTGTCTTTATATAGCAGATAGATGTTTGCTGCCATACTAAATACAGCAGGAATTTATTACATTCCTGCTGTATTTATGTTCAAAACTTTGTATATAGAAACTTGAAGTAGTTAAAGAGGATGTAATAAATTTTGAAAGTTAAATAAAATTAAAGGAGTAACATGCTTAAGTTAGGGGAAAAAATCTTTTCAAGAAGTGATTCATTTACAAAAAAGGGATTTGTTTAGTTATTTTGGTACTGACTGCTAGTTTTTGCATTTACAGAGTGAACCGGTGAGCAGTACACATGAACGATTCTAAAACACCTCATGACTCTGATCACTTTAGGTTCTGAATTTTGACAGTTTGACATATAAGTATTATGGCCAATTCCAGAGCACTGATTATCTCATAACAATGATGCGTGTTTACATACCTGAGCTACTTTCTCAAGGTTCAGATAGTTCTGTCCAGATGAGATCAATCAGAACATCTCACAAACAGAAAAGCTTGTTACTTTGTTACAAGACACTTTCAGGTCACAGCTGTTCTAGTGGCACGCAAAGGACCAACAGCATTCTAGGCATTGTTGGTCATAATATTTTGACTCAGTGTAGGTATGTAGTGAGTCTGAAATGATCTCATCTGTGCCTGTATGTTCTCATGATACTCTAAGGGGCTGGAGGATCCAGTGGAGCATCGTACCTGAGGTCTCGGAGCCAGTGGTGAGAAATCTCTTTACCTCTGCAGGATCTTTATTTTAAGTCCACTGTTTACTTTTCTGCATGAGAGTTTAGACTTAAGAAGGAGCCACATGAAACCCTATCTCCCAAATGGACAAACAGCTCCATCTGCTGGACAACTCACTGCATGTTCAGTAAAACAGAGGAATTATACTTAATTGTGTATTGCCAGGGTTTTCTATAATATCAGGTGTGATGTAGCTGGCCTCAGTGTTTTATATACTTACAGCTCTATCTTGATTACCAGGAGCCTCCGAAAGAAGACCTCACAGTGTCTGAGAAGTTCCAGCTGGTTCTGGATGTTGCTCAGAAAGCTCAGGTGAGACAAGATGGACATTCAGAGGCTTTAAGTCACAGCTGATATCTCTCATCACATTTTATTTAGTTTTTATTTATTACATTGCTGCAGAATCTGTTTGGGAAGATGGCCAACATCTTGGAGAAAATAAAGAAGTGAGTTTGCCACACACACTTCTTTCCAGTTTGAACTGATCAGAACTATCAGTTCTATGCACCAAGTTGCCTAAAACACTGTGTGTTTGTGTGTCTGTGTGTGGACGCAGTCTGTTCATGTGGGTTCAGCCGGAGTTGACTCAGAAGCTGTACGTTGGTCTGTGGGTGGCCTTCATATCCTCGTGCCTGCTGCCATTCAAACTGCTGGGATTCATCATAGGTACGTCATATATTAATATACAGTTTTTCGTTGTAGTGTGGCCCTCCAATGTAAAATCTCCATCAAACTACTACTACTAGGTATCTGCAAGAAAAAAACCAAACAAAATCGATGGTAGAAATGCAGCTGGGAGCTCTCCAATCATACAGACAGAAAATTCTACGTAAACATAAACTCCACACACTTTGTGAATCGGTGAGAGATCAATAAAGCTCTTAAAAATCATAGTTTATCTTATCTACTCTCAAAGAAATGAGACATCATACTTCCTTAACTTAGTTATGTCAATCGGTCTCATGAAACTAGGTTGAATAAATGGGAAAAAGACTAGTAAACTAATTATTACTACATCTTTTTAAGTAAATCTTAACAAACTGTCTTACTTAAATACTTCATCATACAGTTATGTTGATTTTACTAAAGACAGTTATGTTAAATGTAATGATTGTAATTGTCCTGATTTCAATAAACACAATTATTTTTAATGGAATAAATACAGTTATGCTGAATTGACTACACACAACTATTCTGAAGTTACGCAACACAAGCAAGTTGCATTTATATTGTAGTACTTCACTGACTGTACTAAACATGACTCCATCTTACTTGCTCTGTCAATGTGAGTAATTTTTTCGGGGTTTTTTTTGAGAAAAAAATTGAGAAAAAATAAAAAGACAAATGTACAAATACTGATCAAGCTTCAAAAACATTACTCTTGGTTCCTTTAAAGTGCACTACTCATGCATGAATATCATTGACTTTAAATGAAATAATAGCTGAAAATAGGGCTGCAGCAAATAGAAATTATTTTCATTATTGATTCGTTTTATTTTTTTGATTAGGCCATTAATCATTTTCAAAAAAACTGTGAAAAATGAGTAAAACTTTCCAGAATACAAGGTGGCATCCTCAGACTCCTGTTAAATTGACCGTCCAAAACACAGAGAGCACACTCAGCAAAGCATGACATTTTGTGGGTCGCTGCAGCCCGATTTGACTCCACCCAGTGAAATAAATGTGTGAGTTTTAAAATGATTTCAACACTAACAGTAAATGTAGATATTGTTAACAATAATCCCTGCAATAATATAAGCAAAAAAAATGTGTTTTTTTTAAATTTTATTTTTAAAATCTTGAATCCACTTGTTGTTCTTATCACACTGTTCTATAGTGTACAAGCTGATTTGTATTGTTTATATACGTGTTGCCTCACACCTCCACACTCTAAATAACATATGTAAAATGTCTTAAAAGCGTAGAACATGGATTTTATATGCCACGTTTCTGTTGTTGAAACATTTGCCTCGATATAGGCTGTGTGACTGCTTACGTCTTGCTTTAGATCTGTATTTTTTACATTTTGGCAAATTAGTACCATTGAATCTATGCTGAAGGAATTTTTAGCAGCTCCTGTTTCCTGTTTTAACATTGTACTGGCAAACATCACTGGATCACTGCAGAAAACCTTTAAACTCTGACGTTTTGTTATGATTTCTAAGTGGATTTACAGACATGCTTACCGATGACCAGATAACGCTACCAGTTTTTTTTTTTGGTCTCAGTGCATTCTATGAAAACCAAGTAGCAGGGACTTGCTAGATTATGTTTTCATGGAGGGATTTTTGACCATTTCTGTGGGAAGAAATACTCCAAAATACAATGACAGACTCACAGGCAGCTTTGACATATTATCATCTTGTTGCACGTCAGCAGATTGACACAGACAAAGTGATCATCTGACCGAAGTCATGTCTGTGCCCAATATCACACAAACTGTGGATGAATGTTACTGAGTGCAGGTTTAGCACTGCTGAGTAAATCTGACTCGAGTCTTTTTCCTTTTCAGGCGTGTATGCAGGTATCAAATTCTTCATCATCGATTTCATCTTCAAGAGTTGTCCCAAGCTGAGGCAGCGCTACGACACCCCCTACATCATCTGGACCAACTTACCCACCGACCTGCAGCTGAAGGAGCGTAGCAACACCACGCTGAGCAGACGGGTCAGTCCAAACCCTGAGACACATCCACACACAGCTAACAGAGCACAGCGCCAGTCTGAAGTCAATCAGTGTACTGTTCGATTCATCTGCGAGTTACATGACAGCAGGAATTCCTTCATGTGCATCTTTGCCAGCACATCAAACCAGCACAGACTGGATCAGTGTGTTACTGGCTCCAATTTCTTGGTTTGTCTGAGCTGATGTTGGTGTCTTTCTCTCTCAGCTGTCTGAGTGTGAACAGGTAGGATCCTGCTGTGTGTGTGTGTTTTATTTACAGTCACGGTGTGTGCTGTATTTAGAGATGTCATCAGCTGTGACTGACATCACTGAATGTAACCAATCAGCTGCTGTTTTACTTCTGACAGAATCAGTAGTGATTGTCTATCTGTCTGTCAGCTGTAGAGGAGACATCCCCACACCTCCTAGTCAGACTATCAGTACAACGTGTCCTGATCTCAATCCTGCTTCTCTTTAGATTGAAATGACCCCATGACCTTTCCTCGTGCTCCACCCTCAGGACAAACGTAGGTTAGATTTCTCCTGAATTTGTAGATTTTGATCAAATTTGCACAGATTTTTGCCTGTGTACATAGATGTTAGGATGCAGCTGTGGCAAGACCTGATGCCTAAGTCCAGGTAAGGTAGGATTCGATGAGTCAAGATTTGTCTTCTTGTTTTTATTGAAGATTTCCTTTAGCCCAATCAGTATTTAAGACTGATGACAACTGTATATTGATATTTACATTTAGTGCTAACACGAATCAAATCATGATTTGATTAGATAGTTTGCCAGCATTAATTTTCCTTGCACAATCCGTAATACATATAAATGTTTTGATAACATTTGTAACACATATGCACTGAACTGTACAGTTCACACTTGAAAATAAACTAGTCACTATGTCTGGTGGACAAAATGTTGGAGTCAGTAGAGCGCTAACGTATCTGATGACATATCTCACTCTTCAAGCTGTTTTCATTTTCATACATGATGTTCCTGACAATTCCGATTCATCCATAGATATTATATTCTTAATTTTTCATTTCGTCGCTAACCTAAAATTTTCTGGTTGGATTCTACTTTCATGCTCCTAAAAGTTTAAGTTTTTTGTCCTAAAACACATATTCACAAATAGAAGTAAATTGTCAGTAGAACAATTAAAAATCAGTCAGCCAGGGTTTATTTCTAATCCTATTGTAACAGTATTATAGAAAATTATCCATCTTGTTTTCAGGGTGGTGCATCCCCAAGTCTTCGGTCTGGTTCTCATTTTAATTCCCCTTTGACCTTTCTTCTATCACCACCTCAAGACAATATTTTTTTAAAACTGACATTTTTCAAGTTTATATCAGAACTTAATTTGTTTTGTTAATTTTCAGGTCAAGTTTTACGCCAATATTTTTCCCAAATGGAGGTTTTAAACTACATGTTTGTGCTGGTTCTGTTCTCCAGCACAGGACAAAGGTTACAGTTTCATCACAGAGAACATACACAGAAAACCATTACACTTTTTCAACGGTGAGTCGCTGCAGCCCAGTTTGACTCGTTCCAAAGTATGGAATCACCCAGGCAATTTCATGTTTTCCATGAAAACTTACACTTTTATTCATGTGCTAACA
Organism: Amphiprion ocellaris; assembly: GCF_022539595.1. Classification (NCBI taxonomy): domain Eukaryota; kingdom Metazoa; phylum Chordata; class Actinopteri; family Pomacentridae; genus Amphiprion; species Amphiprion ocellaris. The sequence continues at coordinate 30,684,667 of NC_072768.1, forward strand.
TAACTGCACAGGGGTTTTCTAATCATCAATTAGCCTTTCAACACGATGAGCTAACACTGTGTACTGTTAGAACACAGGAGTGATGGTTGCTGGAAATGTTCCTCTGTATCTCTATGTTTATATTCCATTAAAAATCAGCCGTTTCCAGCAAGAATAGTCATTTACCACATTAACAATATCTAGACTGTATTTCTGATTCATTTAATGTCATCTTCACTGAAAAAAATGCTTTTCTTCCAAAAATAAGTACATTTCTAAGTGACCCCACACTTTTGAATGGTACTGTATCTGAGTTTTAAAATGAGGAACAAATCTTAGCACTAACAGTAAATGTAAATGTTGGCCAGCAGTAATCACTGCAGTCACAGAAGCAACTTCTTTCCTCCAGCCCACCCATGTTCAGGACAAAGGCAGCTTATACTGTCTGAGATAATCACTGCAGCGACATTACCAACAACACAGGAACGGCATAAAATCATAGTTATCATAAACACTGTGGCCCAGTTCGTCAAACAGCTGTGAACACACCCAGACAGATGAGTTGTCAACTCAGCTGTGTAATGCTACACTGCTACATTTGACTGCATTGATGCTAAGGATGCTACCACAGCAGCGCCTCTCCTCCTGCCGATGTGCTGATCTATCACCTGCTCCTTTGTCCACCTGCTCAGGTTCCTACGGCCGGGGGTCGAGGCAGCGTCACTGCAGCGGCTCCTCTGGGCGTCAGCCGGGACGAGGACGGGGGACGATACTACAGCACCAAGAGAGGAGCTTTTCACGAGGTGTTCAACCTGCCGGAGAGCGAGCGTCCTCTGACAGGTGTGTGGGGGAAGGGGGAGGCGGTGCTTGAAGTCAAAGAATTTAGTTTTTATCCTATCATCTTTGTCTTCTTGATTTAAGAGTCCTTTAAATGCAGTTTGACAACTCCAAGCAGCTGTCATGTATCTTTTACCCCTGAGCGGCTTCTGTCTAGACCTGATTGGTGGAGTGCTGATGAGACGGTTGTCTCTCAAGCTGGTTCTCCATCTCAGCTGAGGACTCCTGAAGCTCTGTTAGAGAGAACATTGGGATGTTGATCATCTCCCTGACAAAAGACCCTTCTTGCTTGGTTCCTTAGTTTGCCCGAATGACAGTCTCTAGCATGAGTTTAGATGGTTGAGGACATTCAGCCCAGTGTTCTTCTGAAAGCGCTCAAAGCTTCAGAAGTGGTGATGTCATTGTCTCGTTGTATGTCTTGCTATAGTTTTATCATAGAGGTTTGTAGAGACTTCCTTGGACTTTATGGCTTCAGTGAGAAGTGTGGGATTTTTTTTTTTTTGCTTTTTGGCTGTAGAGAGAGCGAGAAAAGTGGGGAAATAGAGAAGGGGAATGGCATACAGCAAAAGACTGGAAACTGTTAATTTTAATTAAACCTTTGATGCATAGTGAGGGTCAGGAGATACCCATTTTCCAGTGGATTTGGGTCACTTTTGACCCATATTCTGCATCATAAGGGTTAACAGCATTGTAAAGGGCGCAAAAATTGAATGGGTCTGAATGCTTTCCAAAGCAACAGCCTGTGTTGTATTTTAAATAATTAAGACAATTTCTCCATAATCAGAGTAACCTTTCAAGCTTTAGAGCGGAACTCCTGTCTCTTTAAAGTTGTCTGATATCATCAAGTTTCTATTATACATGGAACCTCTGTGGCAGCTTGATGTTTGAACCTGGTCCTGCTAGTAACAGTCAGCGTTGTAGCTGAGTGCAATATTTATTCAGTTAACGTGCTGTCTGGAGATTTATCTTCACTGTAAAGGTCTAAATGCTTTCCTAAGGTCTTCATATTGTCAGGAATTTAACTGTTAATATCGGGAGTGTTTTAATAATTGTTTCAGTGTGTGAGAACGGCTGGCGCTGCTGCCTCATCAACAGAGACAGGAGGACACCGACAGACTACATCCGCAACGGAGTGCTGTACGTCACTGAGAAGTAAGTCCCCCACACATTATGTGAAGTATTGCTTAGGAATGGTTAATGGAAATGGCAAAAACTAAGATTAAAAACACCCAAAAAAACTCTGCAATTCTTCAAAAAAGCTTGTTTGAAATGATAGGTGCCATTTTTGAAAATGCTAATGTGAATAGTGGAATTGCTGCACTCAGTATAGCAGAAATTAAGCAATAGGAATTCCTTTATTTGTGTACGCTGTTGGTTTTTCGTGGTTGCAGGTAAGGGTCTGCTGTCCACGAGTTATGAAAAACAGACTAAAAAGAAAGAAAATCAACTCCCTCTTCCTGTTGTAGACCTTATTAGACCTTGTAGTAGAGCTTGTAATAGGGCTGCCAGTAAACACAGTTTGAGATTGAGAAAAAGAAGTCTGGGAAGGAAAAATCCAATTTGTTGGAGTTTGTTGGAATATTGGTTAATTATTAAGTGGTTGCTCAGCGTGAATCCATGACGCTGAATAAAGCTAGAAATATACTGGTATGTAACAAAAGCCTCCCTGCTGATAGTGAAGACTGTAAAACATTATGACATACTGACAGGACTCTGAGCTTCCAAGAAGTAATTTAATGCTGTTATTAAAGGTGTTTATTAGCAGTTGCAGAGAAGAAATGATTGTGCACATGATGATACTGTATGCTAATAAATCCTTAAACTGAGGAATGAGGTGGTTGAAAAACTTCTTTAACAGAATTCTAAAGAAAATGTTAAAGCACTGATAGTTTAACATACAGTGCCGTGCAAAAGTATTTGCCCCCCTACAGAAATCTTCTATTTTTGCATATTTATCACACTTAAGGTTTCCAGATCATCAAATGAAATTTTCAGCTGTTGCCAAACACCTGGCTACATTTCAAATCATTTGCTTTTTCTTTCCAGTTGAAATACATACTGCAGCTGTCCTTATAAATACAGAATTAGAATTAGAATGGCTTCATTGTCATCATACATGGCATGACGAAAATATAAATAGCTTCCGCTGGACGGTGCACAACAAGCAATAACAGATAAATTATCAATGTTATGTTTGCTGCAGTATGCATACAATTGGGATATACTGCTTCATCTTAATATTTTGCTGTCTGGCATACTGCGGTTGTATGATAGGAGTTAACAGAGTCTTCTGTGTCTCCTCAGTTACCTGTGCTTTGAGAGCTCCAGCTCCAGGTCGGGATCCTCAAAGAGGAACAAAGTCATCAAATTGCTCGACATCACCGACATCCAGAAGGTATGTGTCGGCTGCAGGAAGATGATACTTTAAAAAAAGCGATATAACATTGTCATGTAACATTATATATTCCGTTGGATTTGCTCCTGCTGTTGATAATCATCAGGTAAAGTCTAATTTGTGTCCTGCTAGTTTCTGGATGTGATCTGTCATTGATTGTCTTTGAGGACTGACTTCCAAATTCTGAGACAATCCAGCTCCACTGCAGCAGCTACTATCATAGTCAATCCACAGCTCGGCAGCAAGTCCTTACACAATCGCTGTTCTTTTTATGTTCATACATTCAGATGAACAATTTCTTCTAATGCCTTGTTGGTTCAATTCATAGCCCTTTTAGTTCTCTGTAGTGTTTGATTGTCTATGCTGCTGTTATAAGACATGTGACACTTAAGTCATGGTGGTTTAACCTTTATGGGAAATTGTGTGTTTTAAAGATCACTAAGAGACAGAAGAGTAAAATACACAACAGTGTTATATAGTGTTTTAAAGGTACCTTTCTTGTGTAGACGTGTCAAATGAGCCACATGACCTAATGCTGAAAAAGTCTTTGTTGAAGGCAGGAATTTAATTTATTAGCGTAGTTACAAATGTGGTATTTTGAGCAAGAAAAGCACTCAGAGAGCGCAGTGCTCTGCCAAGGCTGCTCAGTCGTACGAATTCCGACAGATGAAACCTTTAAAAAATTAGCGGTCCGCAGCGGTTGATTTGTAGTAGGATTGCAATCGTGACTGTCAGCAGGCAGCTGATGTAGTGTTCTCTGTAGTCATAGTTACAGTGACGCCGTTCCGCTATCTCGCAATGATACAGAAATCTTTAAGAAATCTGTGGATCCAGACTATAAGCTGCATCACTGCCAAAATCTAATCACTTGGTCCCTGACCTTCCCTGAAAATTTCATCCTAATCTGTGAGTCCGTTTTTGAGTAATGTTGCTAACAGACAGACAAACAGACAAACCAGTGACAGTCATCACATAACTTCGCCGAGGCTCTGCCTTCTTGGCGGAGTAATAAGGCAGGCCCTGGAATTCTGGTTACACTTCAGCTGTCTCTTGTGTGGTGTTGTAATCTTCTGTAACGAAAGGTGATGCTGATTAATTAAAGTTAGTTTTAATGTGAACACTGTCTTCTCTGTCCCTCACAGTACAAAGTTTTGTCAGTGCTTCCAGGATCTGGGATGGGTATCTCCGTAGCAACGCCGTCCACCCAAAAGGTAAGAGCTCAGAGAATGGGGGCTTCAGAGACACAGTGGAAACAGCAGAGTCTTTAATTTGTAGTGCAACTAGTCAATACCACATGGAAAATCAGTCATATCTTCACGTAAACCTGGAAATACCCGAAATGTTTGAGGGTTTAGAAACATTTAAAACACAAATGAAGACGAAATATTTCAGTTCTCTATTTCTAGATCAGAAATTAAACTGAAGCAGATTGATGGCTTTGTTAAATGCTAGAAAAGGCTGAAAAAGTAATCAATACATTTAAAGATCAATACATCAAACTTTATTCTTTGAGACATAGAAAAGCATCGTCACCACAGATACAGAATTTGCTAAATATATAGCACAGGATTGCCGTCAACTGTTAAAAGAGGCTGTCTATCAGTGTTTTAGAGGAGGAGGATTTTCTTAGGAGGGAACTCTTGGAGTGGACTAGGACAGGGCAGCATTTCACAGTAGATGGTGGAAAAAAAGTTTGATTTGCTGATGAATTCCAATGCAGATTTGTGGCAGTAATAACAGAGGGCTGTGTGTAAGAAGACCAGCAAGAGAGAAAATGATAGCGCACTGAATCAAACTCACAATGAAACATGTTGGTGGTGACAGGCCAAATACTAAAAAAATATTTAGTCATCCGTTTATCTGTAAAAAAAAAAAATTTAAAAAAGGTCTAGAGGAGTAAAAAAGTACAGTAGTTATTGTTATTTTAAGTCACATAAAAGAGCATCTACCTAAAATTGTTCCTACTTGAGTAAAGTGTCCCTGCATTGACAAAAACTCCCTCTTTGTTGGTGTTGGATCTCGTGTTCTTCTCCTCTGTCTGCTCTGCTGTTACAGCCGATGGTGTTCGGAGCGATGATACACAGAGACGAGGCATTCGACGCCATCTACACTCAGTACATGAAGATTGTTACCATCGCTACAGCCACCAACCCAGAGACACAGTAACTCCTTCAGCAGAGGGCAGCTTTAACACAAACACTACAACTGCTACACTTCATTCACCAGTGGCGTCTTCAAACTGCTGCTGACTTCAGTTTCAGCTGCTGGTATCCTGATAGTAAATCAGCTGATTCCACCCAGACACTGATGTCTTGACAGAATCAACCAATCCAAAATCAATCGCTGTTCCTGAATAGTTTTACAGAAAACTGGACATCATGCTTGAGTGTTAGTTTACCGTCAGTTCACAGCTATAAGCTGGTGGTCAAACAACAGCCGGAACAAACAAAAAAGTAGTGTACTCTCCAGTTACATCTACTTTGCTCTTATTTGATTGATGATAATGCAACTCCGCTTTTTCTGTATCGATATTATATCAAATTAAAAGCTGCTCAGGGGGCTTACTTAGTGGGATTTAATCTGAGAAATTACCACCACTGCAGCTCATCAGTCAGCTATGTTACATGACTAGTTGCAGTGCGTGTAACTCCCACTGAGGTATTCTACACCAGAAAGTTAACTTCACAGTGTAGGTGTGCTGAAATGGTTACCGGACTAACCAAAATTTTGATAATATATCAACAATTTGGGTCACTTATCAGTCAAAAACTGAAATTATTATCTTCCTGCAGCTTTACCAATGTGAAGATTTGTTACTTTTCTCTGTTTTGTATATCACTGTAAGCTGAATATCTTTGGGTTTGGGACTATTGATCGCACAAAAATGAGTGAGAAACTGGAATGGACATTTTTCATTATTTTCTGATGTTAAATAAATAACTAAGCAATTAGTTGCAGCTTAACAGTCTACTGCACACATCACAGAGGTGTGAAACAGCAGCCCAGGACTGTACACTATAAACTATTATGCATTTCTGCCTACGTTGACGTAACCACTGGTGTTACTTCATAATCCTCTCGCAGATAGGCAGCCTAAAAGCTGGTATATTTCGGAAAATAATCATCACGGAAAGGCATTTTACATGTTTTTTGTCATTTTTCATAACAACAAAAAACATGAGAAACCAGATGAAAACCGAAGGACACAAAGATTTGTCTTGCTGTTGTCTTTTGTCAAAGATGCGTAACATTAATGGCGTGAGAATATCAAAAACAATTTACAACTAAATCAAAATGGAACTTAAAAGACCGATATAGTGAGAAATGTCCATCAGATGTTTTGTTTAGTTTGAAACACCAACTTATTCAGACCAGAAAGGAAAAAAAGCAGCATTTTCCTTATTTTAAAGAAGCTATAATTTTTTTTAACTTTCTGAAAATTCATGCCAAGAAATTCATATAAGGCAGAACATTTAATTAAATATTACACTCTTATTAGGTGAACATATTTAAACCTCATTAATGTACATTAGTGTCTTCAGGGAATTATACACCTTCATTATATGGCTCTGTATTGTATTACTGCAGCTACGCCTTACTGTCAGTTCATGTTACAGTGCATTTTTTATGTGATGGTCTAAAGTGTTTGTATTCTAAATGAATGTTTAACAACTATTGTATGTGAGACGTTTAATTAAGTGGAAACCACAAATTCCAGCTGATCTTTTATCTTATTTTTTCTCAGCTGAAGGGTGAAGCTGTAGCTAATGACACAGATATGAACTGTAAACCTTTTGACATTTTGTCTCATTTGTTTCTGCTTTCTCTTTAGTTTTCTTCTATAATCAGTATGCCACGGAAAACTAAAAAACAAAACACAAGCTACATATAATGTACTACCAGTCAAAAATTTGGACACACCTTCTCATTCAGTGGTTTTTATTGAATTATTTTGTACATAGTAAATCAATACTGAAGACATAAAAACTATAAATGAATACATATGGAATTATGTTGTAAACAAAAAAAAATAATCTTCAGTATTAATCTACAATATAGAAAATAATACAAATAAATAAAAAGCATTGAATGAGAAGGTGTGTCCAAACTTTTGACTGGTAGTGTATAACTATGGAATGCAACAGTCCGAAATGCACATTTTTTCTAGCTTTTTTCTAGCTTTAGCTTTCTTTCAGAATATGCCAAGAAGTAGTTTTCATATTTCTTTTTTTTAAGGCTATTGACTAAAACTAAAGTTTAAAAAGAAAAAAAAACTAACAAGGAAATACAATTTAGCTTGTGTTTATTCACTAGTTCATTTTATTCAGCCCAGAGGTTTCACTGAATAAAAATGAATCACAAAAATACTCATTGTTGCTCTCTGCAGGGTGGGTACTTCTGAGTAGCCTTTTAAAACACTGCTGTCTGCTGAGCGACATTTTTTCTGCCCTCACAACGTCCAATCTTCTCTTTTATTTGATGGCACAAATTAGCCAAATATTTTTTTGTCCATGACAAACATGCTATACAGGTTTGTCGGCTTTAAAATGGTGTCTCTGCTCCTGCCGACCTTTAACTGTGTTTTCTGTTCAGTGGAACATGTATCTGAAGTTGGTCACACCAGCGTTTATTACTTTTATTGCCCATCAGATTTCCTTGATTTCACTGACTGATTACAAATGTGACCTTTTTGATACTGATATTAAACCGTCCAAAGCGTGGCAAGTTGTTGTTTTATTTAAATCAATCTAATCATAGAGCTAAAGTAAGAATAATATTTTGTCTTTTTTTTCACATATAAAATTGCACATGAAGTCAACTGTTTGAATAAATTGTTCTATGTGATCAGCATATCTAAAGCTCTATCATTGCCAAATCTTTTCCTCTTTTGTAGTTTTTCCATTTTGTTTCTGGGCAAAAGGTTTTACTGTTCTCATTTTTGCAAAATTGATACCAGTTGATCATGCCACGTTGCCTCATTTAGCTATTTAGCCGTTGTGTGTTTTCTGACCTGTCTTTGCTTAATGCAACTCATTTTCTTTGTGGTTTCTCAGGTTTCATTTTTGTGTTGTGTCATCACTATCAACATTTCTCCGTTGAGTTATTGTGTCTTTTGGATGTGAGGGTTTTATTAAACGGTGTAATTGTACAAATATGTGTAAACTTTTTAAATGATGTTGTTTCTGTTGTTACAATGTGATGTACATTCTTTTTTTATTTAAGTAAAATCAAATATCCTGTGCTAACTGTATGTTGTTGTGTCTATGATAAAGACAAAATGTATATATATAGTAAATGTTTCTTTAATTATAGTTTCGCACAGCTGGACCTATCTCCACAGCACCGTGTCCAAGCTGGAGAATGGTCTGACTGCACCTGCTTATGTTTCTGCTTTTTTGGAAAGAATGCTCTGACTTGTTTGTATTTCTTTAAACCAATTGTAATCGTGCTCTGCAGAGCTAAGCCAAAGATACCTTAGTACCTCTGCAATATAGTGACAGGGGAGTTGTTTTGGGGCAGCATTTATGTGCAGAGAGATAGTGCTATCGTTATGATGACTAATTCACTGAAATGACCAAGCGGGCCTGCCTTGCTGCACAATTCTAATATATATATATAGATCTCTCTCTCTCTCTCTCTCTCTCTCTCTCTCTCTCTCTCTCTCTCTCTCTCTCTCTCTCTCTCTCTCTCTCTCTCTCTCTCTCTCTCTCTCTCTCTCTCTCTCTCTCTATATATATATATATATATATATATATAAAAAAATAAAAATTTACTGGGTTTTGCTTCTCAGAGGCTGTTGTTTCTGTTGTGAAGAGAATTTTGAAAATGGTTACAGTGCCTATAAAAAGTTCATTTTGAACCTCTGTCTATTTCTGAGGTCTGTAGTGCACTAAAAAAGTTGATTCAAAAAAATCAGCTGGTCCTGATAGTTTGGATCCATTTTTTTCTAATACTGGCTGCTGACTTCATTGCTGAGCCTTTAACTTGTATTTTTAATCTAAGCCTCAGGATAAACAAACGTCCTAAAGTTTGGAAATCCGCCTTTGTCCTCCCACTGCTAAAAGGAGGTGATCCCACAGTAGTGAATAATTACAGGCCTATTTCTAAATTATGTATTCTGGCCAAAGTATTTGAAAAATTGGTTTGTGATCAACTGAAGGAATTTTTAGAATCCAACAACATTCTTGACCCCCTTCAGTCAGGTTTTAGGAAGCAGCACAGCACTGCAACTGCTGCACTTAAAGTTTTAAATGATGTGTTTGAGGCACTGGACTCAAAAAGGTTTTGTGTTGCTCTGTTCATTGACCTATCCAAGGCATTTGACACTGTGGATCACAGTCTTCTGTTAGGAATTCTCCTCAAGACTGGCACCTTCAAACAAGCTGCCTCTCGGGTTGCAGATTATTTGGCAAGTAGGACACAGTGTGTTCAAATGGCTGGAGTTAGTTCTACCTTTCTTGAGGTCACAAAAGGTGTACCTCGGGCCTATTCAATTGGCGGCCCGCGGGCCCCTGACAACTGGCCCACCCCCCAATGACCCCTTTCCAACCATCTAAAGCAGCCCTATTCAACTAGCGGCCCGCGGGCCACATGCGTCCCGAAAGCAACCCTCGAGACGACAAGTTCTTACAAAAATTCCAACATTATTGCGAACATTGAATGCAACACTTGCCGTAACCTAGCAACTAACCCACAATGCATTGTGTTGAGGAGACGCGTTTGAAAAGTTAACATTAGCAGTTCTATACAGGCGAAAATAGCAGCATGTCTTTTTCTATCCTGAAACGACAACTCGGCGAGGAAAACCGTCGGTTTAATCCTGCGTGGACTGACAAGTATTTATTTATTTACCACCAAGTCCGAACGCCAAACCAATGCGTTTACTCTGCAACGAGTGCGTTGCAGCGCTGAAAGATTATAATGTCCGAAGACACCACATTGAAAAACATGCCGCGTTTCGGACAAACTTTCCCGAGGGATGTCATGAGAGAGCGGCTATAATTCAAAGTTTGACTGCATCTTACAACCGGAGCTGTACTACAATGAAGCGGACCTGCACAGCTCAGGAAAGGGCCACGAAAAAGAGGCCGTTCACAGACTCAGAAACTGTGAAGGACTGCATGTTGGCTGTCGTGGATGAAGTTTTAACGGACGATACAGTTAAGACGAGTGTGACATTGCTATCAAACAGGTCTGACACGTCAAACATTCTGGCCACAGATGTCTTCGAGACATGGTAAGTGCAACAAAGCAGCGTGCTGTAGCAGACACTAAAGGTAGTTTTATGTATTTATGTGACTATTTTATGTTCACTTATTATAAGTTTAATATTTAAGAAAGACATTTTGTTTTGACAGTTATTTCACTTAGTTGCACTTTATTATGCACTTTGATGTCAGCTTTATTTCATTTCAAAGGGATATCACTGTGCCTACTGTTTATTTTTTTATTATATGCACTGAAGATGCGACTGTCTCAGATGAGACCAAATATGGACAGGGACAAACTCTGTTTTTTGTTATTTCAAAAGAAGAAAAATGTCTCAAGTTCTGAAAAGTTACTGTTAACCAAGTTACTTTTTAATGCACTTTGAGATGTGACCAAAACAAAAGATGGTGTTTCTAATCGGCACTTAGTTTTTGTGTTCATATGCACCTTAACCTGTGCTTATATTTACCTATCAAAATGTGTTGAAGTTGTGTGTTTGAAATGTAAAATTTAAAGAAGCAGTATTTCAGCACAGGTTTAGTTTAAGTACTGCTCTTCTATTATGTTTATGTCCTTTTGGATGTGGCAATACGTTAATAAACATCCAGTGTCTTTGTTATCTGTTTGTGTTTATTTTAAATGGTTAACTTCGCTCACTGTCTGCTAAAAACGTCCGGCCCAGCTCATGTTCTTAATCTGAAAATCCGGCCCCAGTGAATTTTTAATTGAATAGCCCTGGTCTACATTAATAATCTGAGTGCAAACTTCCCAGATGCCTCATAACATCTTTATGGGGATGATTCTGTAATTTACTGCTGTTCACACTCGATTGCACAGGCAAACTGATGCTTTTTTTCAAATTATTCTGTTTGCTCGGAGGATATCCCCTCAATTAGAACTGGCCATGGTAAAACTTTAGAGCTGGTCACCAGTTACAAGTACCTGGGATTAACTATTGATAAAGATCTTTCTCTCAAAGTCCATGTCAAAAACTTGATTTCTAAATTAAAGGTGAAGCTCGGTTTCTACTATAGAAACAAATCATGTTTCTCACTCAGAGCTGGGAAGCTTCTGATGTCAGCTACTTTTTTGCCGATGCTTGACTATGGCAATGTTGTGTATATGTGTGCTTCAACCAGCTGCCTACAGTCCTCGACTCCTATCTACCACTGAGCTCTGAGGTTTATCACTGGTTGTAGCCGCCTCACTGTGAATTGTATGCTCAAGCTGGCATGCCTTCCTTGAATGTAAGGCGAGATACACATTGGATGACTCTGGTTTACAAGGCACTTCTTGGCTTGGGTCCCACTGATTTGTGCACTCTTCTTCAGAGAACTGGAAGCCGTTATGCCCTACGATCTCATGACATTTTGCATCTCTTGGCTCATCGTGTTCGAACTGAAATGGATAAAAAAGCTTTCAGTTACTCTGCCCCTTCTGCTTGGAATGCCCTCCAATCCGAACTGAAATTGTCAAAATTTGTTTCACTGGAGGCCTTCCGCTCAATTTTAAGATATCGACAATGTAAATGCTTTGAACACTGTCTGTGTTCTTAATTATTACTGTGAAAATGACTCCTGTATTTTATGTATCTAGTTACTTGTATTTCATATTTTAATGTTTGTTATTATTGTTTCTGTCTGTTTTTTGCTTACTCTGATGTTTGCTGCTGCTTGTCTTGGCCAGGTCACCCTTGTGAAAGAGGTCTCGGTCTCAATGGGTCTTTTATCTGGTTAAATAAAGGTTAAATAAAAAATAAAAATAGTGCACAATATTATACCAACAACATTCTAGAAAAGGTACTACTTGATGGTGCCCCTTCTCACAATGCCCATATGACTCTGCAATGATGTTCTGAGCATCTACCTTGCTTTCTGCTTCAGGAGGAATGGCCACCAAACTCCCCTGACCTTAACCCAACTAAGAACTGTTGGGGAATCCTGAACAGATACATCTTTACCAGTCCACCACCGACCACCATGAAACGGCTCAACTCTAGGGCTGTGCAGGAGTGGTGGAAGACTGAACCACCCACACTCAAGAACTCTGTGTCATTTCTGACCTTCCCTGAAAATTTAATCCAAATCTCTTTGTCCATTTTTGAGTAATCTTGCTAACAAACAGACAGACGGACAAACAAACCAACGTCGATCGTCACATAACTCCACCGAGGCTCCGCCTCCTTGGTGGAGTAACAAACATTTAACTTCAGTTGTTGCTGCCAAAGGATGAACCGGTTATTAGGTTTAGAGGGGCAATTACTTTTTCACAGGGGTGATATAGGTTTTGACATGTCCAGAGTGTCTCCTGCCTTCACCTTAAGTCAGCTGGGATAGATTCCATCCCCCTACAACTCTAATGAGGATTAAGCAGTGTATAGATAATGGATGGATGGATAGATCTAAGTTTTCAATAATTCTTCAACAAACCATAATTTAAAAACAGGTTTTTGTGTTTTGTGGGTTATCACTGACTAATATTCAATAAATGTAAATAGTTTGATGATCTGGAACATTTAAGTGTGACAAATTTGGAAAAATGCTTTAAGATTTTCTTTAGAATTCTGTAAAAAGTTTTTCAGCCACCTTATTCCTCAGTTTAAGGATTTATTATCATACAGTACATATATACAGTTATTTCTTCTCTGCAACTGCTGATAAACATTTGTGACAACAGCATTGATTTGCTTAATGGAAGCTCAGCGTCCTGTCAGTATGTCATAATGTTTTACAGTCTTCACTATCAGCAGGGAGGCTTTCATTACATACCAGTATATTTCTAGCTTTATTCAGCGTCATTGACTCATGCTGAGAAACCAGCACAAACAGTTAATAATTAACCAATATTCCAGTAACTCCAATAAATTGGATTTTTCCTTCCCAGACTTCTTCTTCTCAGTCTCAAGTTGTGTTTACTGGCAGCTGTACTACAAGCTCTACTTCAAGGTCTAATAAGGTCTACAACAGGGACAGTCGAGCAAGTTAAACATACTGTGAGAGCTGATTTTCTTTCTAGCCTGTTTTTCAAAACTCTCGGACAACAGTAATTCCTATTGCTTAATTTCTGCTAGACTGATTTCAGCAAATTTCAACTGCCTCACACACAAACAATATCATCTCTGTAATCAGTCTATGCTATATTTTGAGTCACAACATACTTAGATGAAGGGTACAGCTTGCAAAAGGTTTGATTTACCTAAAATCTAAGTAAATTAATCTTTTACTTACACACTTGTAGTTAATGCTTCTAAGATAAATAATGAATGCTCAGAAATGACTGTACAGCCCTGGTTCTGTGTGACTGATCCTCTGTAATAGAATGATAAGATAACATGCTGAGTGTTTCAGGCCTGACTGCAGATTTATCTTCATTTAATTTTATTCTGGGTGGTTCCATTGAGTCCTCTCACAGAGCATTATCCATTGATTCGTCACTGTCTGAGTCCTCTGGTGGATCTTCAGTCTTAACCCCGATTCCACTGTCCAGATCTGAATCAGCGAAGAAGATCTTTTTTGTTGGTGGGTTGTGGTCTTCATCGTCTTCTCTGCTGCTGCGCGATGGTTCCTCATCTTCTTCCTCGCTGTCGTCCTCTCTGCTGTCTGGGATGATGACCACCTCCTCTTTGGCAGCTGGGTCAATATCCTCTTTAAACCAGACCGATTTGTATCCCTCCTCCACACGCCTCTCCTTGGTCAGGATGGGTTTCACATCCTTCTCTGTATCGGACTTCTCTGATGACGTGTCGCTGGAGTTATCAGGCAGCAGGTCATGTAGTGGTGCAGAAGACCTGATGATGGCCTCTTCGCGTTGAATGCTCCATGATGTTTGTGGTGACTCTTTACTAGCTATTACACTTTCCCTCTCAGGACCACCTGAGCCCAGGCTGCTGCCATCCTCGTCTTTCTGGAAGGCCTCATTGGTGTACTGGATGCCCTCCTTATGACCACCTGAGCCTTGACCCAGCTGTGGAAGGACAATCAGGGAGAGAAAAGACAATTATTCACCATTATTTATTCTTTTTTTCCTAACAGCTTTCACCAACATGTAATATTATGCGTATGGTTTGTGTTTTGGCATATATAATCACTTTGTAGAAAGCTCCAGCTGTGCAGTATCCTGGTTAGAGAAGAGTTCCTCCCTCACTGACAGAGCATGCTGTGTTTTCAGCGGCAAGCTACCATTATTTAGCAGCTGTGAAACCAGCTAACAGATGCCTGTCATTTGTAGTTAGAGGCTGGGCTTTATGCCACATAGTAATAAAGCTTGATATGATAGGCCCCAAAGTCCAGGTCCACAATGTCATGGAAAATGTTGGAGTAAATCCAATTTGATATGTAATGTGGACAAGGTAAGGTCTTTATTTGTGCTCCATGAGATTTTGGCCTTTGGAGTCCACCTGATAGTATGTAGAGCTGCTACAATTAATCAGTTAGTTGTTTAGTTGTCAGCTATTAGATTATTTGCCAACTATTTTGATCATCAATGAATCAATTTCTTTAATTTTTTTTAAAGAAGTACCAGTCAAAAGTATTTGATGATGGTGTTTTGCATGCAAACATTTTCTGGTTTCTCTCCTTCCCTGTGACAGTAAACTGAATTTGTTTGGGCTGTGGACAAAACCAGAAATTTTGAGGACATTATCTTGGGCTTTGGCAATTACTGACCATTTTTTTGACATTTTATAGGCCAAACAACTAATCAGGTAATTAACAAAATAACAGATTAACTGACAATAACAATATTCATTAGTAGCAGCCCTAGAAGTAAGTGGGCACAGGCTAAAACTATGAACAATACTCAGATTTAGGCAGATTAAGAAGATAAAAGAGGAGTTAAATGGCAATATCGATGAGAGGGTCCAGAAAAAAAACAAAAGTAGATGAGTAAAGATTGCCCGTTACCACTACTGCAGTGGTTTTAGCCTATAATAACTTAATAATAGAAAAAAAGCCTTCACTGAAGCCCAAAGTTTAAGTCACAGATTAGTGGAGCTAACAGTCAAGGGAACTAACTGAAATTGAAGCGAGCAGCCAGAAAATTGAAAAATACATTTCATCTTAAGATCCACTTGTTAAGGGGCCATTCCCAATGTTCAGAAAGAATGGTCAAGGTTAACATACCAATAATTCAGTTCTTTTTAGGGACATCCCAGTCAGTGTTTATTTGCCCTGTCGTGATCCAAGTCATTTAATGTTTCACATCTGCCAATACCCAATACCATTATACGAAATGATAGACATTTAAAGTCTTGTAGATCAGCTGTTTGTGTCATTGAGTGGCGTGCCAATACATGTGTGAAGTTGAGTCAGGATGAAATGGGATGTCTTTCTTTTTTCCAGTGGCGTAATGGCTGCTTTTGTAGCCTGGACTATATGCCTGCAGTTTTGACAGCAGTATCAATCAGTCATTGATTAATATTACTGCACATACCCACATGCACATGAGAAATTACTCTAATTTACAATATGACTGTAACGGATGTAAACACAGTATCAGATTGAAGTTCTTGTTGGTACCAATGCCTATAGTGGTGCTAACAAGGAACAGTTTACCCTTAAGCGGATGCCCTTACTCTGAAAACTTTAACAACTCTTGTAAACGTAGAACTTACAGAGCTTCTAAACATGCTGGCCTCGTAGATCTTCCTCCAGTCTGCTTTGCCCTTCCGCAAGCGACAGACGAGCACCCCAATGATCACCAGGCAAATAAGCAGCAGTGCACTCAAGACCGCACCGAGCACTGCCATGCCCACTACATCACTTCCACTAGATGGGTTAGTCACTGCAAGAACACAGGTCAGTACATTCAGACATCGACCAAAAGACATCAACACTCAGCTTAGCGTGAGCTTAATGTGAAGCTAACAGCTAGGAATCTACAGTGGGTACAGAAAGTATTCAGACCCCTTTAAATTTTTCACTCTTTGTTTCATTGCAGCCATTTGCTAAAATCAAAAAAGTTCATTTTATTTCTCATTAATGTACACTCAGCACCCTATCTTGACAGAAAAAAACAGAAATGTAGAAATTTTTGCAAATTTATTAAAAAAGAAAAACTGAAATATCACACGGTCATAAGTATTCAGACCCTTTGCTCAGTATTGAGTAGAAGCACCCTTTTGAGCTAGTACAGCCATGAGTCTTCTTGGGAATGATGCAACAAGTTTTTCACACCTGGATTTGGGGATCCTCTGCCATTCTTCCTTGCAGATCCTCTCCAGTTCTGTCAGGTTGGATGGTGAACATTGGTGGACAGCCATTTTCAGATCTCTCCAGAGATGCTCAATTGGGTTTAGGTCAGGGCTCTGGCTGGGCCAGTCAAGAATGGTCACAGAGTTGTTCCGAAGCCACCCCTTTGTTATTTTAGCTGTGTGCTTAGGGTCATTGTCTTGTTGGAAGGTGAACCTTCGGCCCAGTCTGAGGTCCAGAGCACTCTGGAAGAGGTTTTCTTCCAGGATATCTCTGTACTTGACCGCATTCATCTTTCCTTCAATTGCAACCAGTCGTCCTGTCCCTGCAGCTGAAAAACACCCCCATAGCATGATGCTGCCACCACCATGTTTCACTGTTGGGATGGTATTGGGCAGGTGATAAGTAGTGCCTGGTTTTCTCCACACATACCGCTTAGAATTAACACCAAAAAGTTCAATCTTGGTCTCATCAGACCAGAGAATCTTATTTCTCATAGTCTGGGAGTCCTTCATGTGTTTTTTGGCAAACTCTATGAGGGCTTTCATATGTCTTGCACTGAGGAGAGGCTTCCGTCGGGCCACTCTGCCATAAAGGCCCGACTGGTGGAGGGCTGCAGTGATAGTTGACTTTGAGGAACTTTCTCCCATTTCCCTGCTGCATCTCTGGAGCTCAGCCACGGTGATCTTTGGGTTCTTCTTTACCTCTCTCACCAAGGCTCTTCTCCCACGATTGCTCAGTTTGGCTGGACGGCCAGGTCTAGGAAGAGTTCTGGTTGTCCCAAACTTCTTCCATTTAAGGATTATGGAGGCCACTGTGCTCTTAGGAACCTTGAGTGCTGCAGAAATTCTTTTGTAACCTTGGCCAGATCTGTGCCTTGCCACAATTCTGTCTCTGAGCTCCTTGGGCAGTTCCTTCGACCTCATGATTCTCATTTGCTCTGACATGCACTGTGAGCTGTAAGGTCTTATATAGACAGGTGTGTGCCTTTCCTAATCAAGTCCAATCAGTTTAATTAAACACAGCTGGACTCCAATGAAGAAGTAGAACCATCTCAATGAGGAGCAGAAGAAATGGACCGCAGGTGAGTTAAATACGAGTGTCACAGTAAAGGGTCTGAATACTTATGACCGTGTGATATTTCAGTTTTTCTTTTTTAATAAATTTGTAAAAATTTCTACATTTCTGTTTCTTTCTGTCAAGATAGGGTGCTGAGTCTACATTAATGAGAAATAAAATGAACTTTTTTGATTTTAGCAAATGGCTGCAATGAAACAAAGAGTGAAAAATTCAAAGGGGTCTGAATACTTTCCGTACCCACTGTAGTTGATTATAAAAGTTAAAGCCAACAGTGTGGTAATAAATTTAACAAAGCTAACAAACAAGTAGCTAACATTAGAGATACAACAACTTTACTGAAGTTGAAGCTAACAAAGCAGACAGCTGATAACTTAGCTAACAATGTAGTAGCTAAATAAATGTTAATCGACTGTATTTAAGGTGTTTCACCTCCTGTGCTTTCAGGAGGAACTTAACCACAGATTTAGGCTTGTTTTGTAAAATTTGCCTTGGTTAAACATAATCACCAGCAACTTGACTTTATTGTCAGGGAAAATATGACAGACAAAACTCTTAGATTAGCTAAGACATGCTAAGAGTCCGTCTTGACATACAGACTCATTTCAAACTCCCCAAATATGCTGAATATTAAAAAAACAAAAAACGACCTGTTGAAATGTGGTCAAACCTTTTTGCGAACACTGCATAACAAAGAAGTGCTCTGTGGTTGGTTGCTTTTAATGTACACAACAAGATCTTTCATAGTCCAAGCAGCCTGGTTTAGTTGCCACTTCGGATACACTAAAAATGAAAGCTCCTTCCAGTTGCACTCTGCTTTGTTTATTTTGTTAATAACGTGCAATGTTAAATATTGTGCTCGCAGTAATTGCTAGCTTGATTTTTCATAACATGACAGTATTCAATTTGACTAAGAGAAACGTGAGCACCTGGTTGGCTGCTGGTAGTGGACCTTTCTCCATTGGGATCAGTGGTTGAAGAACTGCCTCCAGTTGGCACAGTGGGCACCATGGTGGAGATGCTGCCCTCACCGGTTGTGCTGGCTTTGGTGGTGGAGATACTGCTGTCAGTTGACATACTTGGGTCGGTGGTGGATACAGTATTGCCCGTGATCTTGCTGTCAGTGGTGGATTTCTCTGTGGGTGTCGTGATGGACACAATATTGTTGGTGGTCCTGCTGTCAGTGGTGGATTCTCCATTGGGTGTTGTGGTCATAAAGTTTGTTGTGCTCAGAGGCAATTTGGTGGTGGTGAGACCTGAGAGGAGAACATACTTTGAACCTCCACAGATTTACCTCTTGTTCCTATTTTCTTTGAACCTCAAAAGTTCCCTCAGATGGGATGCAAAACCCATTTTCACCATGATTTATTTGCAAAAACCTGAATGCTGATTTTTTTTTTTTTAATGCTGCAAACAGGTAGTGAACTCAACAATACATGTGATTTAACCAACAGATGAAAGCGCTGCCAACTAAACTAGGATTAGATAGTGTGAAAAGGTCTTTGACCACATTCAGGTGAACTCCGTTGTGGTATGTGACATCAAAGCAGACCAACCACAGAACACTGTCACAATGAGTATGTGAAACACCCCAAAAGAATATCCAAGCCAAGCGTGCCAGATTCATCTCAGAAGTGGAGAGGCCAGTAAGCAGTCTGTTTGTTTCCACATGTGATTCTGTGCACAGCTTTCCATTCGGTGTGTGCTGGTGCTGGAGACGCCACATGTTCTCCAGAAAAAATACTTTTTCCTTGTTGTAACAGCTGCGACTGAGTATATGAAGAGCTGAGCATCATGGTCTTTCCGTCCAGCTGATGTTGAAGAGGTGTAACACCATCTCCAGGATGTTTATCAGAGCTGCAAAGTCATTAGTTGTAGTTCCAATAGAGGGATTACTGGCAGTTACTCTAAGCCTGCCATCAGTTTTTTCTTCTAAAGCCTTAGTAGCAGCCAGTAGTCATGTGCACCCATTTGACCCATCCAAAGGGTCAAATTCACAAAAATATGCCTGGTTACACCAAACATCTAAAACTGTATCTGTCATGGCTCCCTAAAAATACTTAGTAAGAGAAGGTTTGGTGTGTAGGGTGTGTTTTTAGTAGAACACATGCTACTGAATGATCATCGACATACATAGTTTATTAAAGGATTAATATTATAGAATTGCTACATGCAGAAACATGTTTAGATCCTCTTCTGCAACTGCATGATGCTAATTGTCAATTAAAAATTATAGTCTGTGTGGGGAGAGATAAGTAATAGATGATGGATACCTTATGGTTCAGTAATAAAGAGAGATGACAGCCAGGGCATAAGAGGACCTGAACTGTCCATTGCCTGCATTTGTGTGTTAAGTGAGAGAGACAGATGGACAAAGGAGAAAAGATAAGGTGGAGGGGAGCATAGCCAAGCAATGTTCAGGTTACTTATTTAAAACTTAGTGAGACTACTGATTTGTCAGTTTTTGACCCAAACCTATTTTCCAAAGCTACTGTGCTTCTCCATCGGTCCAGCAGATAGGACTCATGCATCACTAACCTCCATTTTCACATTAGATGACATTTTGTAGTCCTTCTGCCTATGACTCCATCCTCAAAATCCTGTCTTCATTTGATTTATTTCCTATAGACTCTGCTTCCAGTGAATACAGCTGACCATCAAACTGAAATGAGCTAGGCCTTCGGCTGCTAATATAAGAGTCCAATGGGCTAATTCACCTCTGCTTTTAGGGTTTCCAGAGAGTCAGCTTCACATGTGGAAACAAATTGATTTGCAGCAGGAAAAATATGCACGTGACAGATTAAGTATGAAACTCAATGTGATACATTTGTCCAAAACTTAAAAAGAATGTGGGGCAGGCATAAAGTAGGGAGGCCGTTCCCTTGAACTCAACCCTTTGTGGCAAGGAAGAGGCCTTTATCTCATTCACAAATCTATACGTAGGTACTACACACATAGCTTGGTTCCTCTGGTTGAAAAGCAGTTTAATTCACTGGGTTAGTAAAAAGCTTCTGGAAAGTCACCTAAAACTAAAATGCATCCATGGATCTTTCAGTCTAGGGAGCTACAAGTACCTAGTCTTCCAGCAGTCTGGCTCTGGTTTGTTTGCATTTACATACCAGGTCAGAATCGTCAAGGATGCAGCAATGGAGTCCCCTCAAAACTGTTTAATCGGTGATTGTTTTTGTGAAACATTTGCAGGCAGGAAGGCAAGAACTGTTACTACAAGTAATAATTTACCAAAAGTAACCAGCAATGCTGCCTCACTACATGGTCCAAATCCTCAGCAAACTTTCAATTTTTACTGTGGTAGGTTGCTGCCTAGAGATTGTTGCTGTTTTCTGTAGTGAAAGGGAAAATGGTACATGTAGATAGTAGAAGGAGAGGAGAAAGCTGCATGAAATTTGCAGGTAATGGCTGGCTTAGATGTGAAGCCTACATCCTGTGAGTCAGACTAACAAGTAGCAAGCCTTCATTCCATGATAGCAGGTAGTACAATATTGAACACTGCTGCATTGAACCACCAAAGAACGAGAGATGGATGTTTTGTGAGGGTTGTCTTCCTACCTGGTTTCACCTCCACTGAAAGCTGACTTGTGGCTGATTCATCATTAGTTGTGTCTGTTGCCACCACCTGAAAATGCCAAGATGTATTTAAGTGCTTGAAGATGACCATTTGATCAATCACTTTAACTTCTGTAAACTTTGAGTTAGATTTGTATACTCACCTGCAAGGTTAATGTGTCCTCTGGAAGGTCCTTGGTCATGAATAAGTAGCCATTAATAAGTAAGAAATCACTGCTGCCGCTGATGGAGTAAGTGATGTAAGGATTTAGACCCTGTTTGAACACATATAAAAAAAGTTAATGTATCAGTTAGACAGAAAGCTTCAGAAAGACCTTCTCAATCATCAAACACACAATGGATACAATGCATTAAAGCTACATTATTTCAGTCCTCATAATAGCCATAATTCTGAGAGCTTTTGGGAGTTTCTAACAGCAGAATGGCTGGAAATGCACTGCTGACAGCTGCCTCAAAATAAAATGCAATATTAACACCAATGCAGTCCATTCAGCTCATTTCATCAGGGCTATACACTGTTTATTTTCTATCTGTTTTCACTTAAAAACTGGTACAAGTACATACCACAACAAAATAGCAAATTTAAGAACTTTATTTGCTAAGACTACCTTGGAAAAATGCATGAAGTATAGGCCTAGGAGCCTATCCCAGCTGACTTAGGGATAAACCTACATGTGGAAGGAAGCCAGGAAGCCAGAACACGTGGTGAGAACCCTTACAGGCACAGGGAGAACATACAAACTCTACACAGAAAAACTCCAGCAAACCCAGAGATTTAAAACCAGTACCCTCGACCTGTGAGGCAACAGTAATAACCACTTCCCACTGTGCTGCCTGCAAAAGCTCAGTCCAGTTTTTAATTGAAATCTATTTTCTGATGCTTCCAGGTAAAATAACAAAAATTATAACAGAATTTCCAAGAAATATACGAAACAAATGCTTGGTTTATTGAAATAAGCAGTTGGTGGTGGTGCTACCTTTCCAGATGGATGCCATTAAATCATATCACCACAGAAGGTTGTGTGTCCTCCAACTCTGTTTTTTTTTTGTTGTTTTTTTTACATTTATCACATTGATCAGCTTTTCCACCTCAGCCAAGCAAAACAACTTCTTTTTACTGAAAAGGCTTAAAGTGTCTCAATTCAGTGTTCTACCCCAGTGGCAGCGTAGTCCTCATCTGTGGCGAGGATCCGCAGCGGCTGGTCTTTGTTCATCAGGTCCATCACCATGGTGCCAGTAGAAGTGGCGAGGCCTTCGTACAGAGGCTCCTGAAACACTGGGGGATGGAGGCTCTTCACCTGGACACTGATTGTGACGGTGGTGGTGGCAAACTGATAACTGTTAATTGCCTGAGCAGCCTAAAAGAGAAAATAAAGCATGGTGAAAGTTTTAAAAGTAAAAGCGTTGAGTAAAAGCATGAAACTGGAACAACAGGATCTGAGAAATAAAGAAGTGAGTTCCCCCAGCAGCACCCAACTAAGATTCTGACCAACCTATTTTTTCACCAAATGACACAATTTGACATTTAATTGATTGTGCAGAAATAATTAGTCAATCCATTGTTTTATCATCTGAAAATAAACCAAAATGTCTACATCTGCAGATGTCTGCAGAATTGCACTGGACTTTTGTTGTGAAGTGGGAGTTGGGGTCAGGAGACAAAGCTTTTGATTTGCCAGTCAATATACAAGAATACTTCAAAAAGTTCTCACAATGGACATAACTCCCATTTAGGACACAGCTCTGTCCTAAATGTGATAATCAAATTTTTAAAAAACTCCAACATGCTTAATCCATGTTTACACAGTGAATGCAGAAAATGATCTTAGAATCTCAGTAGCAGCAGTATGGCCTTGGTGAAAAGAAACTGTAGATATCTAGATTGGAGTCAGGATTCATTTGATGTTTTGTTTGTTTAGGTTACATCCTAAAATAGTGTGTTCGTCTATTATAAAGCCAAAGGCTGGTTTGATTTCAGCATTAAGCACAGGAGAAATTATCATTTGAATGAAGTAGATAAAAGCATGCGAATGTGTTGTCTTACCAGCACTGACAGACTGATTGTCCCCAACACGTCAGTCGCCCTCAGCATGGTGATGTTCCCCGTGTTCGGGTTGATCTCAAACAGACCATCTTCATTTCCTAAAACACAGACAGACTGAGCTGCTTCTACCTGCCAACAACTAGTAATGTATTTCTGCAGATGTAGACATCAGACTGAAAAAAGACCATTGTTTGTTGTAATCCAAGCTGCTTACCACTTAGGAATGAATATGTTATCGCCTCCTTTATTCCAGAGTCTCCATCAATGGCATATAGAGGTCCTGGTTCCAACGGCAACACTCCAGTCTGCAGAGGAGAAAACATTCTTATATTCTTGTCATGTGCCTAATAAAGTTGTGTAACAGCATCTTAAACCTCCTACTGACTGGCAGAACTAAACTGCATTTGACAATTCCTTTTACCTAGAAATCTGACAGTTCTTGTACATTTAAAGCTTTTCATCCCAGCTTCGAGTATGACAATCAACAACAGATACAAACACCTCAGACAGAGTTCAGACATGGTTGGACAGTACAAAAAACTAAGCATATTGCGATATTTATTCAGCAAGCTCTCTGATTGGCTGCTCATAATAAAGTATTCCACTTGAGACAAAAATGACATTGCTTTCCTCCATCTATGTGTATCAGTGAAGAGTTCAGTATCAGTGTTGAACTTCTGAGATGAAAGCAACCCACCTCTTGTTCATTTAAGACAACCCTGCCGGTGTATCCAGGACTCTGGCAGATCACGTTGCCACCGATTTCAAGCGGGGTGCAAGGCTGAAACCACGGCGGTCTGTTGTCCCCATCTAAGATGGTGACCATGATAGTCGCTGTTGCGGTGAACAATTCATCCTCTGGTGTTAATTTTGCATCCTAAAAAAGACATTTGAGAGAAAACGGCTAACTTCTAGAGACTAAAAGGAACACTGGATCTCACTGAGCTAGAAGAAAGAAAGAATGTTGCATAATGAAAAGTGAGCACTACTCACGCTAGCAGTCAAAATCAGCTCCACATTTTTGACTTTGTCATAGTCAAGTCGTGTATTAACAAGGATGTCTGGAACAGTAGGTGACCTTAGTGTAAATTCGTTCTGTAGAAATCAGACGAAAAAAAAGTTCATAGCTAAACACAGCCTTGACCTAAACTGGTACTGGAAATAGAACTACTATTCATCTCGTTCATGACTCTGAGAAAAACAAACAAGGATTTATGTGAATACAAAGACAAAAGGAAAATAAACACAAAGTCTTACAGATGGAGATGTTAGGGTATAGAACAGTTGAGGATGTTGGTCTAAGTCTTTGGCAGGGTAGCTGCCCACACTTGTGCCCACAGGATCCATCTTAAAGGCAAAATTTACACCAAAATGTTAGTTGGTAAAATTTAAGATTAAATTGATCATAATAATATGTGAGTATCAGTTTGAATTAATAAAAATAAAAAAAACAAATCACAACATTTACAATGATGAATAATGCATCCTGTTATGTTTTTGTCCAACTCTTACCTCATTGAGATTGACTTGGTAGGAAGTCGGATCAAAGGTTGGAGGGTTGTCATTCTTATTGGTCACAAGCACAATAATGATGAGGGGCAGCTGGAAACAAAACAACGTCCTTGTTTAAATTACTTATTTGTGCTAAATACAATGTTATTTCTTGTTACTTTTCTTGCATCGTTATTAAAACTTAATAATATATGATCAAAAGGCAGACATGGACTCTATGCGAAAAGAAAATACAGGACCTGAAGATGTTCTGTCTGCATAACCTTTAAAAACGTGAAACAACAGACACCAGAATCTGAAAAACATTCTCACACAACTTTCTCTGAGAACCTTTTGAAAAAGGGAACCTTCTAAAGAAAACCACCAGTCTTCTCAACAGAATCTACAAAACCTAAAAACTACAAAAACACTTCTTCTATCTGGAGAACCTTTTTATTCATATGCCACCTCTTCAAGAACCTTCAGAAATGTGTACAGTTTCCACAGACACTTGTAGGTACTTAACTACTTAGAGGACCTCTGAAAAAAGAAAAACAATTTCCTAAAGAGTCTCTTTGGTCCATTCTCAAACACTCCTCCAGCCTTACTAGATGCCCTTTTTCACCTCCCCATGCACTGTGTAATGGAACCTGTACAAACGGAGTACCTTTCCAACCTTTTCAAAAACCTTTAGAACCTTAAGAGACTGTACAACATCCTTAAGCATCTTGTCACTTTTTAAGACACCTGTTAAACCTCTTCAAACAACTGGTGAGTCTCAACAAGAGCTTGTACAACTTCTTCAGTTGCTTGTACAACCACCTGAATAACTCTTCAAGCATCTGTTCAACCTTTCTGAGAAGTTGTACAAGCTTAATCAACACACTCAGCTCAGGGAGCTCCTTAAGTACCCTTTGCAACTTCTACAAACACAGTCTATTTAAGAACCTGTAAAACCTCCTCTTTAACTACTTTTACAAGAGCAACTTTCCTAATAATCTACATCTTCTTAAAACTCTCCCAAAAACCTTGCCAGGGACCTGGAGAACCTCTTCAAGAACACACACAACCTTCTGAGACCCTCCTAGAGAACTTTCTGAGTTCTGGCTTTCTCTTTGTACATCCTTTACAATCCTTCCTAGACCAGATAAAATCCTGAAGAACCTGCTCAGTCTCTTCAAGAAGCTTCACAGCTTTTTTTTTGGCTCAACCCATAGACCTACTCTAGCCTTTCAAGAAGTTTCATAACAACAGGATCCTTGCTCTGTTTTTTATATCAGTAAGCTGCTCCCTCAGTTATATTGGGAGTTGGTTACAATTTAGAACATTACACACATTCATTCAGTGAATGAGACATGCTTGCCTATCAAAACCTCACTTTGTCAGTTTTTAGTATGAACAGAGTGAAAATCAAAATGAATATTGTGCAGATTTTATCAGTCAGTTTTACCTTAGATGCTGTTGCTGTTTCAGTGCACGTGATTTCGACCTCATAAAAATTTGCACTCTGCAAACAAAACAAACTTCATGATCAACAGGTTTTATTGAAGAATCTAACTTGAGTTGTGGGTTTGGATGTCATTAGCGCTACAAGTTATGACTGGTCACACCTCAAAGTCCAACGCCGTTGCAGCTACCAGGTTGTTTCCGTCGAGAATGAATGGATTGTCTGGGTTTGCAGGAGGAGGACTAAACTCTAGAGTTACCCCGGGCTGGGTAATGATTGTCTCCACGACAGCATTCACAGCGTTGTTTTCTGG
The DNA here is from genome assembly GCF_022539595.1 of Amphiprion ocellaris. Lineage (NCBI taxonomy): Eukaryota > Metazoa > Chordata > Actinopteri > Pomacentridae > Amphiprion > Amphiprion ocellaris. Next base: position 30,711,232 of record NC_072768.1, read on the forward strand.
GAAGTTCACAAGTGCATTTGCAGAACACACTGTTGGGAGAAAAAGAAAAATGTTGTTGCAATTAAAAAAAATGATGTACAGTCAAATTAGAGAATGGAATTATTTCTGTGTATTGAGCACCAAGATAGTGCTGCTAAACTAATGGCATAAAACTGCTGATTTTGATCTGTATGAAAAGGAATGGCTTCTTATTCAAATGTAAATTTACTCATTCTGTGCTACATTTTCCAGAGATGCTTCCGACTACTACACTTTCTCATCGTCTTGGAGTCTACCATAAGGACTGGTTCCATACATGCACAGTAGATCACTGTCTATATATTTCAACCCATCTGCAGTTGGTGCCCTTGTAGTGTAATTACTGCACAAAAAAGTGTGAGTATGTGCGAACGTTCACACACAGTCCTCACATACATCCTCTGATGATGATCTCCCACAGATCCAGTACACTTGCATACTCAGGGATGTGGAAAGTACAACACCAGTCTGTATTGGCTGCTAACAAAACTCCAAGATTCAGTTGTACACTGTTAACCAGAATGTGACCCAGAGCAAGGAAAGACTCCAAAAGGAGTCACTATAATACAAAATACAATGTTTTTTATACAGTGGCATTCCTTTAGCTTTACAGCTTTGGCTTGAGCGGCATGTGATCAGAGTTAATGTTAACATTAGCCACATTTGCCACGTAACGTGCTAATGATTTTTCTATTGTTGTAGGATTGGGTCTTCAGTTCCTCAGATGCTTGTAGTGCATGAAGACTCTTGTGTTCACTCTTGCAGCCAACAGCAGAACATTTGGTGAGCTTTGTTCATAGATGAGATTCTTTAGAGTTAGCAGAAGCCATTTCAGTCAGGAATTAATATCCACTGGGGATTGTCAGGCAGCTGCTCGTTCTTTGAGTGTGTGCTGAAAAAGCTGTTAGGCAGGACCTGGTGACTTCGATAAATAACAGAAGAAATGTGTAGACCTCAAACAGGGTGTTTCAACCAAGTAAAGAGCAGTTTTATGTGAGACAAAGTAACTCCTTTGATGTGGACTTTAGACTTTGTTAGTTTGTAAACCTTTTACTTGCACAAAAAAGCTAAAATACACATTAGAAAAGAGAAAAACCCAAAATGTGTAGCATGGGTTTTTAAATGACATTTCTTCTTTTCTGGTGCATGTAAAATCTAAGTTTTTTTTCTATTGAAGTACGGAGAATATTTTACACCCTGTGTAGGTCTTTTATTCCCCTTCACTTGTCAAACATGTATTTCAATCCCACTGTATCAGAACAGCATCACTTTATGTGACTTGACTTCAGTCAGGTACAGCCAGTAGAACTAAACACAGTGACGAATTAATTGCTTAATGAGTTTAATGTTTTGAGAGTTGTCATCAAACCTGAGAATCAGTTGGTGCAACAGGTGGCTGCCTATCTGCATATAAGGGTAATAAAGGCACTTTATATGTATTTTTGAACTGGCAACAGCACATTTGTCAACTGACAAGATAAATAATTAGAATTTGTACTTCTACATTCAACGTCAGCACTAAAGATAAATGTCTCCACCCCTCATTACACATACTTTCCACTGTTCCACTGCTTCCATGTCAACTACTTCCTGGTTCAGTCATTGCCAGTCTCACTCTGGCATTAACACATATAGTTATTGACAAGATACATGGTCAGAATTTGTACTTCTAAATTCAACATCAGCACTGAAGATGAATGTTGTCTCAGCTATCATTTTTACTGTTCCACTGTTTCCATGTCAAACTACTTCCTGGGTCAATCATTACCACTCTTTCCGTTTCTATCCATTGTCATAATATTTATCCAAAAACACACAAAGTGAGCTTTTAGAATTGACCTTGTATACGTACTACATGTACAAGTTAGCATGTTGTTACTGAGCTCATTATTTTGTGTGGGACGGACACCAGCGGTCGGATAAAACAAACAGTCCTCAAATGGAGCAGCAGACATCAATACTCACTCTGAGCCTCAGTGGATGTCTGAAGCAGAATCAGAAGAAGCAAACTGAAGGTTTTGCTCACAGTGAGGAGTGGATGAATCCCGTCCATGTCTTTGTCTGTCCTGTCGTGCCTAAACTGATCCTCTTAGTGTCTTTCTTCTGCTTATCTGTTTGCCTTTATGGCTGCAGTGGACTTTTACCCATCATAAAAACCTAACATGCACGTCTGTTTGCTGGGAAGTCATAAGATTTTTTTTTTCTACAACTAATTATCTTTTATTTGATTAGTTTCTACATTAGACGTATCATGGTTACATGTTTGCACATATGGAACAAGGACAAAGAATTGATAGCACTCCTTCATCTTGTGTTTTCGTATCAGCAGGCACTCTATGGAATCTCTCTACCCAGAGATCATATTTCTTGATTTGCATTTATGGCTGACAACGATGAAACAAACATAGCACAAATACATCACAAATGCCTGAACATTACAAGTACAGTTGCTTCAGATAGTGGTGAGACGTCTTTACTTTTAGCACACTTTAGAGGGTTGCAAATATAATATTACCATCAACTAAAAAGTATTCAGTCTGTTAATTCGGTTCTTTCTGGAGTCAGACTCAGTCAGTCAGACTTTGTTTGAATGGGTCTTTTCAGACAAGTGAAATGTAACACAAAGTGCTTGACAAAACAAAGGGAACAAATAAGTAATAAAAAACAATCTCAGCATCAGCAAGGAGTATTTAAGTATTTAAGTCCCAGACATTCTCAACAAAGTATTTAGTATTTTACTGCTCATCATGTGGGTGTACTAAACCCAGATAACAGCTGCTCAAGAACCGGTTGCTTTAACCAAATGGTTCGAGTGACACAAACTGAGCTGAAATTAACGGGAAACAAGATCAAAACAGAAAATAACAAAACACTCTTTTCTCTGTGTAGTTTTTTTTTTTTGCTTAGCTACCAGTGGCAGGCTTCTATGTCACCTGAATGAAGCACATAAGGTAAGCAGAATGGGTTGTATAATATTGTTAATTTCACCATGGTACTTGAGTTAGCAGCACATTTAAGGTCTATGTGTTCATCTAGACTGGTGTACAGTGTTAGAGTCACTGGTTGTTACAGCTCTTCGTCTTCTTTCCTAATGATGGAACCTGGCTCAGGTCCTCCTCCTCATGACTGTTCCACTTTTATATCAGATGGTGTAGTGTTACTGGTGAGTAGTGAAGTGCAGTGAAGTTCTATTTCATATTAAAAAGGTAAAGGAGCATCATATTTGTTCATTTTGGAGTCTGTACGCAATACCCTGTGGAAGTGGTTATCTACGGCATGAGCCTGGTCTCTTTCTCTTCCTTTGCACCAAATACCTTAATATGTGGTTTTGCTGAAGGTGGGCATTGGTACTCAACCCCAACAGCCAGGAGAGGGATGCAGATAATACCTGGTAATGATTTAGCAGGTGATAAGGATAATAGGAGCGTAGTACTAGTACAGATGATTCTAAACACATGGCATAAAGTTTTGGCTGAAGCTAATTGAATGATTTTTTTATTTGTACAGTTAAATAGCAACTTCCCCCTTTGTTGCTTTTTAATTCAATTTTTCTTCAATAATTTGTTAGTAACAAACCGCAAATCTTCTCTGATTTATTACCACAGTTCAGAGACATGTTAGGTTAATTGATTCTAATTTGATTCTAAAAAGCTTGGTGTCGGTCTCTCTGTGTGGCCCTGTGATGGACTGGTGATCTGTTCAGACTGTACATTGCCTTTTGCCCTTCGTCAGCTGGGATAGACTCCAGCCCCCCTACATTCCCTGATAAATCCAGCTAGATTATTATTATTTTTTTGGTTCTGAAAACATTCTGAGAAGATTCTGCAAAGTTGTAGTAATGTTTTTAGTGGGAGTTTTGTCTGTTATGACTAGAAAACATATGAGATACTTAAAGTGCTTTACAATGTGTGCAAGGTACCTGCCTGCCATCAGGATCAACTTCCAGTTATGTGTCTTGCCCAAAAACACTTCAACATGTGAAACCCTGTGATTAGTGAACACCTGCTCTACCAGCTGGACAACAGCTGCCCTAAAATGTTTGGTGATCATTAGGAGACCACTATAGTGCCAGTCAAAAGTTTGTACACACCTTCTCATTCAATGGTTTTAATTTTAATTTTAATTTCTTTCTACATTGTAGATTCTCACTGAAGACAGAACTATGAAAGAACACATGGAATTATGTTGTAAACAAAAAAATGTGAAACAAATCAGAAAATGTTTTGTATTTTACATTCTTCAAAGTATTCCCCTTTTGTTTTGATGACAGCTTTGCACACTCTTAGCATTCTCTCAGTCAGCTTCATGAGGTAGTCACCTAAAATGGTTTTCCAACAGTCTTGAAGGAGTTCCTAGAGAAGCTGAGCACTTGTTGGCTGCTTTTCCTTCACTCTACGATCCATCTCATCCCAAACCATCTCCATTGGGTTTAAGTCAGGTGACTGTGGAGACCAGGTCATCTGACACAGCACTCCATAACTCTCCTTCTTGGTCAAATAGCCCTTATACACCCTGGAGGTGTGTTTGGGGTCATTGTCCTGTTGAAAAATAAATGATGGTCCAACTAAATGCAAACCAGATGGGATGGCATGTCACAGCAGGATGCTGTGGTAGCCATGCTGGTTCAGTGTGCCTTCAATTTTGAATAAATCCCCAACAGTGTCACCAGCAAACCACCCCCACACCATCACACCTCCTCCGTGCTTCATGGTGGGAACCATGCATGTAGAGACCATCTGTTCATCTTTTCTGTGTCGCACAAAGATACGGTGGGTGGAACCAAAGATCTCAGATTTGTACTCATCAGACCAAAGTACAGATTTCCACTGGTCCAGACAGTTCTGTTCTTCTTGTTGTTCATCCTCAGTAGTGACTTCTTTGCAGCAATTCCACCATGAAGGCCTGATTCACACAGTCTCCTCTGAACAGCTGATGTTGACATTTGTCTAACCCTGCAGCAGAGGTGACTCTTGGTCTTCCTTTCCTGGGGTGGTCCCCATGAGAGTCCGGTCCATCATAGTGTTTGATGGTTTTTGCCACTGCACTTGAGGATATAATCAAAGTTCTTGAAATCTTCTGGACTTACCGACCTTCATGTCTTAAAGTAATGATGGATTGTCATTTCTTTTTACTGAGTTGAGTGGTTCTTGCCGTACTATGGATTACAAGGGTACTCAGATAAGGATATCCACTGTGTATTAACCCTACCTCTGCACAACACAACTGATGGTCTAGACACATTAAGAAGACAAGTATTTCCACAAATTGATTCTTGACAAGGCACACCTGTTAATTCAAAACCATTCCTGGTGACTGCCTATGAATCTGACTCAGAGAATACCAAGAGTGCACAAAGCTGTCATCAAAGCAAAAGGGGGCTACTTTGAAAAATCTAAAATATAAAACATATTCTGGTTTGTTTAACAGTTTTTTTTTTGCTTATTGCATAATTCCATATGTGTTCTTTGATAGTTTTAATTTCTGCAGTATTAATCTACTGTACAATGTAGAAAACAATTGAAATGAATAAAAACCAATGAATGAGAAGGTGTATTCAAACTTATGACTGGTACTGTATATTAAAGACATTCTTAAAATGTTACCCAAATGTTGCATTGAGACTGTCCTATACATTCTACAACATGTGACCTCGACAACATCCCCCCCAATGTCCACAGAATGTAACATGCAACATGTTCTACCTTTGTTAATTTAACATACAGGAATGTTTCATGAGGAACATGCTGCCGTAGGAGGCTTCGATAACTTCCTGATTGTATTTTTGAATGTTGATTTGAAAAATTTCTTAGTTTTTATGTGACATAATCTGTGACCCAGACATATCCTCAAACCGTTCTCTGATCACTGCAGTTATGTATTAGTTAACTTTAGAGTCATGAAAAGAGTTTAACTAACGGCCTCTTTGGATGAGAGTCTGCACAAATCAAAAACCAGCTCTAGTTGGATGAGTTGACTTCTATAGTGTATGTGTACATAATGGTTTGGATGACTAAGAATCATGACAGAATCTGGAGATGGAGATGTTGGTTCTTTGTTTGTGCCAACTTCAGCACAAACATTGTCCTCGATTAGACCTCTAGCCTCAATTTCTTGTTTTTTTTTTTATTAACACCATACTTGTTTCCATCAAACTGAATACAGCATATTAGCAGTGTGTGTAAAGGTTAAATGCTTTGTATAATAATTAGACACACTGAAAATACTTCATAAAACGTATTTTAATAACAAAGATATCTGTGTTTCCACATTAAATATGATAACAGCTGCACATACAGAGATTTATTCAGAACATCAGTAACACATAATATCAGATTTATCTCTCTGTCTTTGCTGAGGGTCCTCTACAGGTCGGTGGGCCAGTGGTTGTAGACTAATGGACACATGTACTGTTTCAGCAGTAGGTTCACTCTTTCCATGTCTCCTCCCACACCACTGTGAACAAAAATGTTGTTTTAATAAGGAACCAGAATTTGAGGTTCTAAAAACAAATCACAATTAAAAAAGAGCTTGACATCTGGAAAATGTCATATCAGTCCTCGAATAGTGTCTGTTGCCTTTATTTAACTTCTTATGCCAGGAAAACAGAAGTTTATTTGATCATATTTTTGTCAGATGACATTTTGTAATCACTTCCTGTTTTCTTTGTTTTTGACGCAAACTCAACACATCCTCCATGTTTACCTGTTTATCTGTCTTATCAGCGGAGTCAAATTTGATATAATCAGTGCATAAAAACATCTACATACACTTCATTGTATTATTTATTTTAACTATTTTCAGTATTTTCTAGTTTACTGTTATTTTGTTAATCTTTGTGAAGCTACTGTCAGTGACAAGGGGAAGTGACTGTAGTCAACAGTAAATGGAAACAGTGTCAGAGAAAGAGAGGAAGTGTTTTCAGTAGATTTGGGAGTTACATGACCCTGTGAATGCTTCTTTCTGCATTTATACTCTCATGACTTACATCACTTATTACTCTAATTCTAGCAACCAATGCAGCTCAGACCAATCTCCACTTCTCCTGAACAAGGTCATAGAAACATTATTGTCTAAACAACTTAAATCTTATCAGAACGAAAACTGCATCTCTGAGAATTTTTAACCTTTCTCCACAGTACAGAAACATCACTAGTAAAAGTGACCTTAGAATGAACTAGAAAAGCGCTGAGAGAGCGCAGTACTCCACCAAGGCTGCTCATTCCCCCATATGGCATTGTCAGAAGTGTAGCATTTGTTTATTGGTTATTGATGATTAGAAATCACGGCAACAAAGAATGTGGCCATTTAATAAAGATGTACCCACAAACAAAATGACCTTGCACTGAGCACAGGCGTGTGTTATGCATTTTGATGTTATGTACAGATACTGAATCGTGTGACCTAAATAAGTAGCGGGTGGCAGGAATTGATGGGACTTGGAAATACCCCCACAGTTGAATCAATTGTTCATGGTATCATTTCCAACGGAAAAGTCCCGATAAGTCCGCAACGGTGGATTTGTAGAAAGATCGGTATCATGTGATCATCAGCAGGCAGCTGACGTAGTGTTCACTTGTTGTCATAGTTACAGTGACGTCGCGCCGCTATCTCGCAATTATACAGAAATCTTTAACAAATCGGTGGAACCAGACTACAAGTCGCATCACTGTCAAAATCTAATCAACTAGTCCTTGTGTCATTTCTGACCTTTCCTGAAAATCTCATCTAAATCTGTTTAGTCTAAGTGTGTTTTTGAGTAATGTTGCTAACAGACAGGCAAACACAAACCAGTGCCGATCGTCACATAACCTCCGCCGTGCTCCTTGGCACAGTAATAAAGCAAAGAAATCAGTTCTCGTTCTCCAGACGTCAGTGCCACATAACTCTCATTTAAACTAATTTTCAATGAATTTGAAGCACGAAGGAAAGAACACTGGTGTCATCCTTGGATGTAGTCTTTGAATAGCAGATGAGAAACATCACTAGAAATGTATTTTAGCATCTCAGAAATATCACCTGCATGCAACCATCCTGTCAAAGAACTACTCTGGAAGACTTTGAGATTCATGCTTTTGTTTCAACCAGACTTGTCTCTTATAATCCTCTTTTTTTTAGGCTTCCCACAGTAAGTTTAAATCAAATTGTGGTGTTCCAAAATGCAGCAGAACATCTCCCTAAAACTAAACTCAAACAGCTCATTATTACCAGTTTTACTCCAATTTATTCATTTTAAAACTCATTTTAAGATTTCTCCTGACTATTTATGTGATCCGTTGATCTGGTGTGCCCCTTCCTGATCTCTGAGCTCCTCTGGTATCCTAAATGTTGCCCAGAGTAGAACTAAGACGTTTTGGGATGTTGCCTTCTGTGTCTTGGGTCCTCTGGAGAGCTCAAGAAGAGGTCTGAGCATCTGACTCAGTAGATAGCTTCAAACAACACCTAATGAAAACTGATCTTGTTGCGATTGTCCTGATGCAGGTTCCTGTAATTTACTGACATCACACCTTATTATCTTTTATTATCTTAGGTTTATTCACTATTATTTTTAGTTTTTTCTGCTCTCTTATTGATGTGAAGTTCTTGCTGTATAAACTGGACTACAAATAGTAACTTTTATTATTATGATTGTTATGTAGGAAGTAGTTATTAAACGTTTCAAATTTCCAACAGCATAATAATAAAGAATCACTTATTAAACTATGACATGTATTGACATGCATCACTCTGATATTAATTGCCTGTAGTGTCTCCCACCTCTTCTTGACAGCCTGCATGCGGCGCAGGAAGGCGCAGACGGAGCTGTGTTTGGCTTTAGATCGCAGGAACTCTGCATATCTGTTGGAGAACTCAATATCTCCCAGCTGTCTCCTGCGGTCCAGACCTGCAGACAGAAGCTGACTGAAACACAGTCACACCAAAAGTCACATCAGTGGGAGTCAAGATCAGATTTCTGATGCACACTCACTCTTTCACATGTTGTTTAATGTTGAATTAATGCTAGTTTGTTTCATAGTTTTTCATAATCAAATTCTGACAGCTGTATATTTATGATCTAAATGGCAAAATAAGCAGTGCACTGTACACCAGTATCAGTTAAAGGGTAGTCCTAAATGTTAAACCCTACTGAACAAAAAGATTAAGTACAGTTACAATGTTTTGACATTAAATCTTTATCAGAAGATGTTTTTATCGTTTTGCTTATCCATCTGATAAACTCACCTGAGTCTGGCCTCGAGCAGAGCGTCTGCAGGGTTTCCTGACACAGACCACGGTGCGTTCGGGTGTCTGATCTGAGTCAGTAAGCTCTCCACCTCCACATCTTCATCGCTGATGTCACATGACGGGAAGACACATTTCAAGAAACACAAACAACAAAAAAAGAATCAGGGGAAAGCATAACAGTTTATTTTTTTAAAAGCATCACAGAGAAGTAAACGTTTTCATATTGCCACAACTGTAACAGTTTTTAACATCGCTTGTAATCTGAGATCTGTGGCTTGCTGATGTGAAGGTACCTGACAGGGAGCGCTGTGCTGAAGTGGAGAAGGGCCAACAGCAGGAACAGCTGAGAGACACTGATGGATGGCATCGTGTGGAGGATGAAGATGACAGTTTCCTGCGTAAACAAATACATTTTTAAACCTCTTTTAGTTTGCTTTTCAATAGTTTTTTATAGGTTGTTTTCACTGAATTCAATAATATACAATCAAGTGACAAATTAAAAGAAAAATCAACATAACGTGTCTTAGTGAGGTGTTGTTATGCGACTTGGCATTGGTTTTCCAAATCTCTGCCAGTTTATTGAAGATATGTGTAGTATGTTTGGGTACAATGTGCTAAAAGTAAAAGATGATATAATTATGGCAAATGCTATTACACTGAAGAATAGAGTTAAAACGTGTATAAAATACATAAGAATGAATATTCTAGTAATGACTGATGTTTTGATGGTATGGTGTGTGTCTGTGGAGGACACACACACACACACACACACACACAGCTGGACGATCATAAAATAAAACATGTATTTTTGGAGTGAAGACAAATCACATGCTTTTTAGAAAATGAAATATGGAGTACTCAAAACATTATGGTGTAAAGTTGATGCAAAAATGTTTTTAAAAGAGGTGTATAAGAATCTTAACAATGCATAATGGTGTATTTGCATGAAATCTGTCACAAAATAATAGGGGTAAAATGTGCAGGTGGAATAAGGCAGAGTGTGAACAAGTCTGGACATGTTTTCTGTCAAACATGACCTAATGTTAACCTAATGTCCTCTGTAGGGAGTGATCTAGTAGTGAAATATGGTAACCTGATGTCAAGATTTGACCAATGCATTTAGAAAAGTATAACGGTTTCAGAACTGTCTCTCTAAAAATACGCGCTTTAGATGTGGAGAAAATGACCAACTCTCACAGCATAAGAGACGATACGCAGCTCAGTATCTTCAGTTTTTCTTGGGGTGTTATCACTGTTAAGAACTGCTCCTGGATTTTCTGTCGACAATAAATCCTGCTGCTGACTTCTCCTGCTGATTTTTTTTGAAGATCTTTAAAGAAGCTTTTTAGCATTTGAACACGGGCCAGCCTTAGACTCTGCCCCATGATTTGAAATTAGTTTCCATGTCAGACGAAACGCCATTCTTCCTACACAGATTCCCTTACTTGGTGTTTCAATGGTGGTGATAAAGTGTGCTGTCAGACACGTAGGACCAAAATGTCACATAAATGTTCAGCTGAGTTGAGATGTGATGACTGTGAAGGCCCCAGTGTTCAGGTGTTGCCTTTAATATGTTACCCATCTATATTAGACAACAGTGTGCCCCAGTTTGTTGTGGGAGACCTTGAATGGTCTGCATGCACCCCTCACCTGACCCTAATCCAACATGTCAGACCTCATCACACAGCATCTGTGCAGAACTGCACAAAGACTTTTGCTTCTGAAAGGGAGCAAATGAGGATCAGCTGAACAGTGTTTTTAAGAACAGAGTTTTGGACCTGTCATCTTAGTTTTGTAAGCATATAATCTGTAACCCAGGCCATGTAGGGCTCCACTTCCTGTGCCGCTCTTATTTTCCCGGGCCAAGTTCCTTTTACATTGCCCGGTCCCATACGCCACTTCCTGTCTGTCACTGCTCTGCACTCAGCCCTGTCACAGCACCACGCTGTATCTGGCGTTTGTTTCCTTTCCAAAACTGCTCCGAACTCCGATTAAAAGTAGCAATTGGGCTAAAACAGCTCCACGAAACTCCTCATCCTCTCATCTACCTCTCTGGCGATCGGTGAGTGCGTGCGTCGCATAGTTGTTTACTTTAAATGATTTATCAATACAATACGTTGCGCTGACTTTAAACCTAACAATTGCAGATACATCTCCCCATATCCCGGCGGATCCTCGTATTAAACCCCCCCGTGTTCGCACTACTCACCGGTGAGTCCTCGATTCTTGCGGTTGTGTGATTCATGTTTGTTAATACCGCAAATCTTAATGCTGCTCTGCAGCTAGGTTAATGCAAACTTAGCATGTAGCTTCAGCCGGCTAGCGCGGCTATTTATGTGCATATTCTTTCAATCCTAGCCTTATTTGTTAATCTACTCCAGCCGAATCTTAGGCAACATTGTAGATACATTAAAGCGGTGCCTCACTTTCTATTAGTTTAGACTTTTAGGTCACTTTTCGTTACTTTTGAAACCGGGTGCCCCCGCAGCCATCTTTGTTTTGAATGGATGCAGATGCATTCACATGAATGAGATTCAGACCTGTTGCGCAACAATACTCCTAATACTTGAAATGAAGTATTTGTATATTTAATACAGTTTAACGCAAGGCTTGAGGCCTATTTGAACTTAAAGTGCACTTTTATACATTTGACTTTATACATTTGACTTTACACCTTTGAAATTAATTCGCATTTAGATATTAAACTTCTAATGAAGCTTCATATTAGATCAATGGATGTAATGTCTATTCACATTGAATAGAGTAACTAAATGCTGTGCATTATAGCATTTCAATGGTTCTGGTTATTTAAAACTGTATTTATTTTGGTTAATTATTTTGTAATTTACTTTTACTGATTTATTGTCTTGGTTTATTTTATTGCTTTACTAATTGGGATTTTTTCTCCTGACTCCTGTTTTAGGTCAGGTTGTTTTTTTTCCCCCCTTCCTTCTGATTAATTCTCTTCGATGGCGAGCTATCCCGTCCCCTACCTCCTGCTGCGGTAGGACACCTTTTGTTGTTTCATCGAACCTGGATCAAGGATTGTTTTGTTCATGGACACTGAACTGAAAAAAAGACTTTGAATTCCGAACCTCTCAAAAGGAGGCTTTGAACTGAACTTTGAACTGTAATTCCCGACCTGGTGATCTTTTGTTTGGTTTTGAACTTTCGAACTGTATTGGTTTTTGTTTTATAATTAATATACATAATATAATATTAATACCATAACTAATATTATATTATACTATATTAATTGATTATACCTGTTTATTATCTATATATTTATATTATACATACCTCATACTATTTCACCCTTACTATTGTTATTATTACTCTGGTTATTATACAATACCTTTTATTTATACGCAAATCCAATTACAAATTTTGAAAAAATACATCTACGAAACTTAAATCAACCGTGTCTGTCCATTTTTCATACCCTTTGGCTCCAGCAGACGAACCTGGTCTGATCACTCATTATAACATCTACTTGCAGTCAGTTCCCTAGCCCCTAGGGCATTACAAATCACATGTTTTTTTGTTTTTTGTTTTTGCCTCTAAACTCTCATTTGTACAATAGCACATTCTATGTTGCTGGCTTCATTTATTTCTTTTTTTTTAATTCAAAGTTTTATCTTTCAAAGCTTGATCAGATTTTCTGTTCAAAACAAAGAGGGAAGATCCACAAACATTTTTGAGAAAAGTATGAGAAACTAACAAAATTATATGACACAAAGAAGAAGGTGAATAAAAATGGCTAACGTGTAATGGGGAAAATAGTAACCATTATTAAATTATTGTGATTAAATAGTGACATAAAGGTTTGGTTAAGTTTTGGTGAGATTTGGTTTGTAATACACTGTAAAAAAAATACTACATCGTATGTTGTTCAGCATAAATATACATTACAAATTGTTAGGCCTTAAATGTAATTCATTCAGCATAAATATACATTACAAATTGTTAGGCCTTAAATGTAATTCATTCAAAAAAGCAAGTAAAAATGTAAGAAATCAAGCTTGTCTCTTGTTGTAGTGAATGTGACTCCTGATCTCTCTGAGTCTTTGTGACAATAAATGGAAATGAGAAAAGAAAAAAAAACAGACTCAGTGGTAATTTTGTCCGTTGTACTTTAAAATATCACAAGTTATATATTTGTAACTTTTTGTAATTGTATAAATGTATTGATTTAAATTATTAGTTTAATTCATTAGTATCACTTTTAAACTTAAGTCACTAAGTTATTTAGAAAAATTGTTGCTTTTAGGTAAAACATATCCTTCTCAACATGAATTGCATTCAGGGTTTTGTTCTTTTGTAAACTGAGAATTTAAAGTGGACACAGCAGACAGAGCTGAGTTACTTTAACTTCCAGTAAATTAAAGCAAAAATTCAGACTAGTGATAATGTAAAATTCTATGCTATTCTAACTTGGAATAAATGAAGCTTTTTAAACTGGATAAACAGAAAGTCTCAACTAAAGATTTTCAGTCAAAATGCCACACACAATTTTACAGATGTCTTCTCATTTTTTTCTCAACTTTTTTGCTGAGTACTTTTTACAGTGTATTAAAGATCAAAAGTTGCTGAACTGCTACCGATGGGTAAAAAATAATCAGATCATTTTTTTATAAAATGTCTTTTTTGATATACAGGACTCTACCTAGTGGATACCCAGTATTTGCAAAAAATATTACGTGTACTAGACTTTCTATTTTCAACTGTACTCATTAACGTGCTGTTACTTCCGTGTTCTTTGATCATGTTCTTTTTTCACTGTCCCTACATTCAAATATCTGTATTAAAATTAATAGGAATCTATTGGCCATATTGATTTCAGTTGCAGTGTTGCAACATGAACAAACTCAGATGAGCCTTTGAGAATAACTCTACCTGCAGTTTAATACTAAAACGAAGAATGTTCGTGAAAAAACAGGTGACTTATTCAGCATTAACCATGTGGCCAAAAAGATCCACACAATTCTCATCGAATTCGCACTGTCAGTTTTTAAAAACATACTCCACGGTTGGATATGGAGGTAAATATTCCCAATGTGAGCATTGTTGCTCACTGTGGGCTGAAATAGTTGTGTGGTAGACACACATCTCTTCATTGTACTTAATGCATCCTGTTTTTAAGAACACCTCCACAGTGTGTGGACATTCTTTAGGATGTGTAAGCAATACATTGCTGAAATAAAGAAAACAAAAAACAAAGACCGTTGACCTCTGCTTGCTTCAGTGAAATGAAAATTAACCTTGTAAAGCTTTAGTAGGCCACCAGTTAGAATTTTTTTTCTGCAGGCCTTTAGGAAAAAAAGGCATCTTAAATGAATACAAGATTGTCGTGATGAAGCAAAAGAACGTCAAAATGAACAAATGCTGTCAACAGTTAATGTATAAGGAGACTCACCTGGACCGATCCTGCTCAGAAACCAGATCAGACCTGCAGACTGGATGTCCACTCCACACTATCTCCTTTTGTACCCCCTCAGGTATCGACACCCTGTCAGACTGCACTCTGAATTATTGGTCTGGTTATTTATCGTGTCAACACTTTGAGTTTGGAGATCTTCCAGCTGCAGTGTTGGTTTGCTGACTTCCTGAGGTCTTGATGTAATTATTGGATCTGACTTCCCTAATGAGCTCTAATCACCTGTGAGAGCTGCATGGTGTTTGTTCACATTAAATCATCCACACGTCGGTACAGAGTATTGATCCACAACACACATTCAGATCTTTTTATTACTGTGGTTTGTGCTTTTGTTTGCTTAATCACCATTACGCTCAAGGGAAAATTTGACCTCAGGCCATTGGAAGGTTTTTTTCCATCTTTGTGAGTTTAGACTCAGCTAACTAGGTATTACCTAAATAAGTGTAATATGAGTAACTGTGACAACACCACACACCACTTGTTCTAATTTCTTTTTTTTTTCTGGTATTTTAAAAGGTGAAGTGTCTGTTGTGTTCCAAGGAGCTAGAGAAATATTGTCCAAAAAAAAGAAGCCGCCTGGATCCCAGCACTGTGGAAAAATTGATATTTTTGAATAAAAACAAATAAAATGTGGTCACTACTTTTGTTTTACAGGTTGTCACTGGTACCACACGCACAGTCACAAAACAACAAGTAGCAAAAGCACAATAAATTTTATTTATATAGCCCTTATTACAATTAAAAGTATCTAAGCACTTTACAGAAAGCCAGAACCTGACATCAATCAAGCAGTCAAGCTACAAATCTCAAATCTCTCTCCAATTTGTTTCCATTTCCCCCTCTGTCTCTGCTATCAGGAAAAGCAGACACTATATTAAATATATTACTTGTTTATTGGCATTATCATTTAAGCACAATTCAAAGCTTCACATAGCAAAGCTAGTGTGTCATTATAGGCACTCTGCCTGTTTTATTTGTCCAGTTGATGGCGCAGTAGAGCAAATGAAGCACCATGAAGCTTTGAACCATGAGTGAACCAGTTGGATGGAAAGCCTCAATGCTTCATGAAGCTTCATCTCGCCATCACTACCTGAAAAGAAAGAACTCAGTGTTAATCATAAGAGAGGCCTCACTGTCTCTGCCTCATTAAAACAGTGAAGCTGTGTTCGAACCGGGGCTTAGGGGCAAAACGAAGAAAGGAATGCATGTATGTGTGTGTTTGTCCTATACAGTAAGTCTAATTCATTGTGCCTGAATTGTAGTTTTGTAGCTGCTTTCTTTCTGACTTGAGGTTTCTACCCTGTGTGTGGTAGTGTGTGGTGTGACATGCAAACAGGGCTTTTTATACATCCATCAGCTGAAAGTTTCCCTCTGATCTCCCACACCACCCACCCTTTGTTCTTTTTCTAATTACTTTCTTCCTTGCATTTTTGACTATCTGAGGCCTTCATTGTCCCACTGCTCTCATTCTTTCCATCTCTTCTCAATCCATGCTTCTCTGCGCCATTTTCTAGCGGTTTGCTATTTTTCTTTGACTCGCTGTTTGCACACGCACACACTGACCCCGGCCTCTTTTTTTTAACATACTGGCGTGTCTCTCTAAAAGACTGTTAAAAAAAAAAAAAAAGCTCTGTCATAGGACGAAAGGGAGGGGTAGGGGGACACGTATTCCGGTACAAACATCTGTTGGGGGCATGATAAGGCGGGACTTCCGGTTGTGACATGCAGCTTCTGACTGGGACCTGTCAAAATTTGATGAAAAGTGGTTTATTACAGCTCGGACCTATGCATCACATCTTGTGACCTCCTGTTGTGCGTATTCTAATCATTAGTACTGACCTGTTACACTGTACTCTGACTTTTTTTGAATTCGAATACAGGAGAAGATCTTATGTAGACAGTTTTAATGTTTGCTCACAAACTGATGTTGCTGCAGATCTGATATGACCAGAACCAAGATATGATGAAATGTTGTTGAGTGACACTGGTGGACAGAAAGATGGATTGTATATACATTATCAGTCAAAAGTTTGGACACTCCTTCTCATTCAATGTTTTTTTCTTTATTTTTACTACTTTCTGCATTGTAGATTCTCACTGAAGGCATCAAAACTATGAAGCAAGATATAAAGAATTACATAGCAAACACATTATTGTGAAATAAGTCTAAATAGGTTTTACATTTTAGATTCTTCAAAGTAGTCACCCTTGCTACTTTGATGACAGTGTTGCAAACCCTTGGCATTCTCTCCATGAGCTTCATGAGGTAGTCACCTGAAATGGTTTTCACTTCACAGCTGTGCCTTGTCAAGGTTCATTTGTGGAATTTCTTGCCTTCTTAATGGGGTTTGGACCATGAGTTGTGTTGTGCAGAAGTCAGGTTGATACACAGTTGACAGCCCTATTTGACACCTGTTAGAATCCATATTATGGCAAGAACCAATCAGCTAAGTAAAAAGAAACAACAGTCCATCATTACTTCAGAACTGAAGGTTAGTCAGTCTGGAAAATTGCAAAAACTTTGAATGTATCCCCAAGTACAGATGCAAAAACCATCAAGTGCTACAACGAAACTGGCTCACGAGCCAGTTTGGTCTGATGAGTCCAAATTTGAGATCTTTGGTTCCACCCACCATGTCTTTGTGCGACACAGAAAAGATGAACGGATGGTCTCTACATGCATGGTTCCCACCGTGAAGCATGGAGTAGGAGGTGTGATGGTGTGTCGGAGCTTTGCTGGTGACACTGTTGGGGATTTATTCAAAATTGAAGACACACTGAACCAGCATGGCTACCACAGCATCCTGCAGCGACATGCCATCCCATCTGGTTTGCATTTAGTTGGACCATCATTTATTTTTCAACAGGACAATGACCCCAAACACACCTCCAGGCTGTGTAAGGGCTATTTGACCAAGAAGGAGAGTGACAGAGTGCAGAGTCTGATGTCCCGGGGGGGAGCTTTCCAGTGTCAGTGAAAATGCTGTGAGCTATACAAATGCAAATCAGAGTGGTGGGTGTGGAGGGTGTAAGGTAGGGGGGTTAGGGGTGGGGGTTGACTTTTCACACTTGCATTAGTTTTTTTAAGAGAAAAAGGACACACAAACAAAACTATACAGTTTATACTTTATTTGAATCAGGGTTCATACAGCTTTTATAAAAGTAAATAAAAGCACATCACAGGCACTTTTCAACACTGTCAAAATCCTAAATCTCAAACACCATGCAGAGCAGCATGACTACAGTCACCTTTTCTCTTATGTTGCTTTCCTGTACAGTGGATGTGTTTGCCACACATCTTCCAGCAATGCCCTCAACAGGTAGAAATGATGATGGACATGAGGTGTCTGTTCCCCTCAAGTTCCAAACTTCTACCGACTTTCCATAAAAATGTCTGTTGGGATGGTGATGAAGCCTGGAAACTCCTGCAATTACGCGTCTATATATAGTACTCTCTGACCTGACATTAATAGCTATGAACTGCTTCATAATGGCTGGTCTTGTTTCTGTCAGAGGTTCAAGGATGGATTCCTTAAAAAACACCATCTAGCAAATACAGACCTGATCAAAATCTTAAGACCAGTTGAAAAATAGCTAGAATTTACCTTTTGCACATTTGGATCTTACTGAGGTTTTAAGTAGAGCTACAATATGCAAAAGCAAGAAGGAGGAGTGAGACAAAAAGCACTTTGAAAAAGTAATTTATTGAAAACAACAAGTAAACTGAAATAGGCTGTTTATCAGCTGATCAAAAGTTTAAGACCACAGGCTATAAAAGCCCAAATCTGCTCAAAATTCTCATTTTCTGTCAGGCATTCACACAGTCATGCCCTCCTGATGGCTAAAGCTAAGAAGCTTTCTCCTCTTGAACATGGTCAGATCGTAGAGCTGCATAAGCGAGGCCTCTCGCAGCGTGCCATTGCTGCTGAGGTTGGACGCAGTAAGACAGTCACTCTAAATTTTTTGAAAGATCCTGAGCATTATGGAACAAAAAAGTCAAATGGTAGACCCAAAAAAATTACACCTGCGCTGAGCCGGAGGATCCGATTGGCTGTCCGTCAAGACACAGGGCGGTCCTCGACCCAAATTCAGGCCCTTACTGGTGCCGACTGCAGCGCAATAACCATCAGACGACATCTGTGGGAAAAGGGTTTCAAAAACAAAAAACGAATTCAAAGACCTCGTCTCCTACAACGCCACAAAACTGCCCGTTTAGACTTTGCCAGCGAGCATCAAACATGGGACACTGAAAGGTGGAAAAAAGTTTTATTCTCTGATGAGAAAAAAATGTAACCTTGACAGTCCAGATGGCTTCCAACGTTACTGGCATGACAAGGAGGTCCCACCTGAGATGTTTTCTACCCGGCACAGTGGAGGGGGGTCCATCATGATCTGGGTGCTTTTTCATTCAGTGGAACACTGGAGCTTCAGGTGGTGCAGGTCGTCAAACGGCGGCTGGTTACATGCAGATGTTGCAGCAGGCATCCCTCATGACTGAGGGCCCTCGTCTGTGTGGTAACAGCTGGGTTTTTCAACATGACAACGCTGCAGTTCACAATGCTCGCTTGACCAAGGACTTCTTCAGGGAGAATAACATCACTCTTTTGGACCATCCCGCATGTTCCCCTGATTTAAATCCCATAGAGAACATTTGGGGATGGATGGCAAGGGAAGTTTATAAAAATGGCCATCAGTTCCAGACAGTTGATGCCCTTCGTGAAGCCATCTTCACCACTTGGAGCAATGTTCCCACCAGCCTCCTGGAAACACTCGCATCAAGCATGCCCAAATGAATTTTTGAAGCGATTAACAAGAACGGTGGAGCTACTCATTGCTGAGTCCTACTGAGAACAGTTTTTGTTCTGGTTTGGAGAGTTTTTTGTAATTTTTTGAGCAATGGTCTTAAACTTTTGATCAGCTGATAAACAGCCTATTTCAGTTTACTTGTTTTCAATAAATTACTTTTTCAAAGTGCTTTTTGTCTCACTCCCCCTTCTTGCTTTTGCATATTGTAGCTCTACTTAAAACCTCATTAAGATCCAAATGTGCAAAAGGTAAATTCTAGCTATTTTTCAACTGGTCTTAAGATTTTGATCAGGTCTGTACATATGCTGACCTTTCTGCTCTAACTCTGTCATTCAAATATGTTACAAGTTTGCATGAAATGGCAAAATGATCAACTGTAGTTACAGTGTTCAGGGTTCATCTGATGATACATCATCAACACTGCATGCACACTACCAGACAAAAGTTTGGACACACCTCATTCAATGGTTTTTATTTATTTGTATTATTTATACATTGAGATTAATACTGAATATTAACTCTTTTTGTTTACAACATAATTCCATATGTATGTATGTACTGAATGAGAAGGTGTGTCCAAACTTTTGACTGGTTGTGTAGATCAAGCTCATCTAGGATGATATGACAGAGGCATCACTGTAAAGGGCAAAGCCTTTTTTTCTTTTGATTAAAGAAGTTCATCTTGCAGGCATAGAGAAAATCTGTTGACCTGGAGAAGTCGGCATGTTACTTTAAGGAATGCTGCGTCACTGACGTCATCACGTTAGAGTTGCTCGTCCAATCACACGCGTCGTCTCGCAAGAACCGCGCGATACACGAACAGACAAAGAAGTCGTCTTTGTGAGTTTCTACAATGGCGGCCCGGTATCGCCATTCCGACTCACCACAAACTCCTCGCATAGAACAGCCTGGACATGACCGACTGGTTCCAGTCAGACCCGCGACAGACACTGAGAAGAAACTATTGAGCGTTATCAGCCGGCTGTCTGGCCAGAGAGGACCGCTGGAGGAGAAGCTGGAGCAGAAGCTGGAGGAGAGGATAGCCGCCATGGAAGCCAAATTAAACACTTTCTCCAGCGGCGAGGAAATTCAGCGGAAAAGAGGAGAGCACAGTCCTAAAATTGCGGTAAGAATATATTCCATTTGTAGGATATTTTTAGTGAGTTTTAGCACAATGCTCTGAATTGGTAACGTTAAGCAGTGATAGCATGTAGTCCTCCATCTTTGTTAACAAACGTGACTTTATTTTTGCCTTTTTGTACTTTTAGGAACAAGGGTGAGACTGTTTATTCTTTTTCGTTTCTTTTTTGTGAGAAAAATGTTTACTGTAAGCATGTATAATAATTCTTTGTCAGCTGAATGCACACAAATTGTTGTACTGTAGATTGTAAACCATTCATGCATCCATTCAAATTGTGTCTGCTAATTTAAAACGGTTTTAAATGACTTTACAGTTGACTGCAGTTATTCTGCTGTGAGTAGTAAATGAATGTTCTGATTTATTTTCACAGACTGGGCTCACCTCACAATGAGACAGTCAGGACATATTTAGTTAAAACTTTGGCTTAAGTCCAGATGTGGAGGATGTGGAGACAGACGTCCTTCTATGTAAGTATCCTGTTTAAAATTGTTCTAAATTTTTCGATTTCATCAACAGAAACAAAAGCTAACAATAGCTGAAAATAGCAGCTAATAATAATAATAATAAAGCTAATAACGGCTTCATTTAACTGTTTTCCAGCTGATTGTAAAAAGCTTTTTGAAACTCTACGGAGGAACTACCGCTACAGTCAACCCAACATGGCGGATCAGGTGGAGGCCATGAAGTCTTCTGCCCCGAGTCGCCACAGAAGAAAGAGGGTAAGAGATATTAGTTTGATTCATTACATTGTGTGTTTTATACAAAATGTGGTTAGAATAGTATTGCTGGTCACTATGACATTATTTTTCTGTTAAATTATTAAATGTATTGATTTCCTGTACTGATTGTGTTCACAGCTGCTGGATGCCAGGAAGACAGTCCTTGCTCCAGATGAAGAGGACTTCTGGAAGGGCATCACAGCTGACATGATGTCAGATGAAGAGGACGGCAGCGTTGACGGGGTGCGTGGATGGATAGTACGGCCTCCATCCTTCCACAGCCAGGAGCTTGCCAACCTGTGTGCAGCCCTACAGGCTGGAGGCTGATGTAAAGTACACAGCACTACATCACAGGTGTTTTCACAATGGACAGCCGTCTGATAGACTGAAGCCACTGAAGTACAACACGGCAGCAGCCAGAAAACATTTTAAGCCAGAGCTGATGCCTGAGACCAGCCTGGAGTGAGAGATGAACTTGGTCAAAATTTTTTTTAAATTTTTTGTTTTTAAACACAGTTTATTTTAATTTTGATTTCGGATTTCTGGAACTCTAGACTGTTCAATAAAGCTCTTGTTTTTCAACATGTCTCAACATGTCATATTTTTTCCCTTCCAATAAATTAATGTCATTGATTGTAGGATAGCCCATTGGATAACAATATCAAGTATGCGGGTTAACTAATTATACACTATATGGCCCACATTTATTAATGTCTTATTAAAATATTAATAATAATAAGCATTATTATTGTGTGTGACTGGGGGTGAGGAGGTGGGGTGGGGGTGAGGAGGTGGGGTGGGGTGGGTGGGGAGCCGGCGGGGGGCGGGGATTTGACCAGTAGCAACAGATCTTTCAACCAATCATGACACAGTTTTTTTCTGCTGTCATGTCTTGTTTCATCCAATCGGTGTCCTGAGTCATGCTAGACAGGCAGGCTAGATGCTAATTAGTTTTCACACCTCTGCCATGCCCCAGGTGTGAAGTCTCACTCCCCCCTTGCCCCACACACCCACCCCCCAACTCCACAAACATGATTCATTCAAGGTATTTCTCCTCACCCGCCAACTAGTAGTTCATAGCCTGAGAACAACCAATAACTGTGGAGAACTTAGTAGGTTTTCAGTGATTCACAGGGTCGATAATCTGGCTTTTCATGCAGTATTCAAGTTACATGGTTTATTAAAAGAATCAAATTACAGCATTTACATTTCTGTTAAAACACTTTGTCAACAGGAGCCAGTTGAAGGCTGCAGTGATTTTAGTGACACTACAATGTATAAGAGTGAAGTTATTGAATATTTGTCTCTCTTTACTGTTGCAGCGTTTTGCAAATTGCAGACGGACCCTGTTCACTCCATAGACACCAATGTTATTCCTGTAGCTTGAAAGACAGCTACTTTTGATCAAACTGGGTTTGTAGCACATTGTCTGCCTTGCAACAATGGGAAAGAGGCACCGTTTATGTTTTGACAACCTATATCTAATGAGTTATTGATGCTGGAAGTCCGAATCTCTGAATATCTTTCCAACTTTACTGAACTTGGGGCCACTACCACCTAAGGAGTGATATATTTAATTTTGAAAAAAGCATTTGGCCATACTTAAAGCTTTAAGTGCTTTATTAACACAGAACTAAAAATTTTGTATTGTTTTATTATCACAGGTTCTGTCTGAAAAGAGGTGGCATCATTTTAAACAGTGAAATCAAACTAATAAAATGTAATGACCAACCAGTGAGCAATACTGGATTCTGCAAAAACATAAACAACTTTTTTTAAAAATCTAAATCTTAACAGTTAATGTATTAACTTATTTTTGTGTGTATGCATGTATTTATTGATTTATTTAGTACTGTTAACATAGAGTTCTGAGTGAATTTTTCTTAAGATAAGCAAAGGCCATTTATTGATTACATATAGGCTGTTAAATGTTTATTAAAAACTAAAAAGCATTTTTTTAAAAAACAACTTAGGCATTTATTGAGTCACTAAAATACTGTAGAGTACAGACCACATCAGCATGATTATAAGCATCCTCTGGTAAATGAACAACCAGATACTGATGTCTCTCACCATATGGACTTCAGGAGATGACTGGGGGATGATAAACTGTGACCTACTGGTTGGGTTCTCTCTGTTCTCATGTTTCTTACATGTTTGTCCCCTGACAGCCGGGTCCTAATGTTTTTTGAGCAACACACCATACTATGACGTTTTTACAATGATGGTTCTACTATGGAACCAGTTTGACATGTTCAGGTGTTCTTTGTGTGAAAACTCAGAGATTTCAGGTATCAGAAGGTGGTTTTCAACTTTCTTTGTTAACTTTCTGCTTCAACTTTAAACTAAATTTCCTTCACTAACCCAGCCCTCTGGACTTCCAGGAAGCTGTGTTCCTATTGGCTGTCCAGGTGGCTGCTTGGTGTTATCAGGAACACCTGAGCAGCTCAGTGTCTTCCTGCTTTATTTAGTTGCAGACAAACATTTCCTCTGCTTCTCTTCACCAGTGAACTGGGTTTGGCTCCATTACTTTAGTTTGTTCTTTAGGTGTTGGCTTGCAGCTTCCAGCAGTAAAATAGACTTTAATGTGATTCTTGGTGTGTTTTAGGGCTTTGTACTGGATGGTTGTCTTGGTAAATGTGGTTCTTTAGCCACAGTTAGCACATGGGGCTAATGTGTGCAGTGATTAGTGGATTTGCTGCAGCTGAGTTGTGTCTTTATCTTGGCTGTAGTGAGTCTTCAGAGGTTTTTGGTCAGACACATTCTGTATTCTTGTTTGAGAACCAACGTTGGTTGTCCAGAAGGTAAGAGTTCCTGTCCTGATTCTCTGTTCTCAGAGGTTCTCTGGTAGGCTGCAGGAGACTTTAGCGTTTGGGTTGTGCTAGTTTAGTTTTTGTATGGTTTCATTTGGACGACTATCTTGAGGTCCCTCCATGTGGTTCAGTGAGGTTTTCTGTAACAGTTCTACAAAGCAACCTGCAGCAGAAGAGACTTTGAGAGTTTTTAGGAAGTTCTGGAGACCAGACTTTAGAGCAGCAGAAACATTTGTCAGCAGTTTGAGCAGGAGAAGGTGAGGCTCAGAGTAGAAATGAGACAGAAACCTTCTTGATCCGTGTGGTGAGGTCCTGTACCAAGAGTTTGAGCAGGTTGTGAAGAGTCTGTAGTTCTTTGGTCTAAAAGCACAAGAAGAGTCGACTCATTAAAGGAGAAAACAGGAGATATTGTTGGTTCTTCTGTCGCTCTGCAGTTTCCTTAGACTGAATATCAAGTTTATATTTTAAATGATTTACCATGTGAGCCCAAGAAGACTTCAATAAACTCCCTCCATCCCCTGGACACAACGTATTTTATTACCATGTTAAATCTTTTTTTAATTTTTTAATTTTTTAAATGTTTTTGAGTTTTAATCATAGTTTTAGCATAGTTTTTTTTCTCTTTGCTTTTTTAGTTTTGTCATCTGTGTAAAAGGTGCTAAACAAATAAAGCTGAATTGATAAACTGAATAATTGACTAACTCATGATTGTGACAACAGAAGTATTTTCATTGTGATTTAAGGGTTTATTTCATTTTTAAGGTTGGGGTTAAAATCTTGACAGAAAAAGAAGATTAAAGAAATAAACTACATAACAAAAAGCAATAAAATCAAAGGAAATTTTTTTTAATACAATTAAACTTTTAAAAAGTTTTATTATTAAAAAGATGAAACGTAAGATGTAATTTTCTAATTAAACATTTAATTTTTTAATTAAATGTTTTGTCTTTTTAAAGGTTTAATAATCTAATTAAATGTTTTGCATTTTTAAAATGTTTAATATTCTTGTTTAATTGCATTTTTTAAATGTTTAATTATGGAAAATATTTTATCTGTAATTTTTAATATTTGTATTTTAAAAATTTTGTTTAATTTCATAATGACATGTATTGTATCTTGTTGAATTATCTAATTCAATATTTTGTCTGTTTAATATAATTTAATTGTATTTAATGTTTAACTCTATTAAACAGACAAAATATTGAATTAGATAATTCAACAAGATACAATACATGTCATTATGAAATTAAACAAAATTTTTAAAATACAAATATTAAAAATTACAGATAAAATATTTTCCATAATTAAACATTTAAAAAATACAATTAAACAAGAAGAATATTAAACATTTTAAAAAATGCAAAACATTTAATTAGATTATTAAACCTTTAAAAAGACAAAACATTTAATTAAAAAATTAAATGTTTAATTAGAAAATTACATCTTAAAGACAATAAAACTTCAAATAGGAATTAAACAGAAAATACAATGAAGCATTTAAAAAGAAAATTAAACATTAAAAGGTGGTAAAACATTTAAAAAGAAAAACCTTCAAGATTTAATCGAAACATTAAATATTGGGAAAGGAAAAAAAACTCAAGCCGATAAAACATTTGAAAAAAACAATTAAACATTAGAAAGACAAAACATTTGGAAATCAAATCAGACATTAGAAAAGAATAAAAGGTGAGAAAAGAGCAAAACTAAACGTTTAAAAAGAATCAGACTAAAGACAAAACATTTGAAAAGACACCAGTTAGACTTTAGAAGATCAAATTAAACAGAAGAGACAATAAAACGATCAAAAAAAGCAAAAACAGATAAAGCTCTTAAAGCATTTTCTAGTCTGAAATGAAAATATCAAGTTGTTTCTTCAAACATTTCCTCTTTCCATGTTCTTGGTTTGATTGTGGACAGATTTACTAAGAACTCATTTCAGAAAACCGATTTCCAGATAAAGTCTACTAGTAGTTGAAGGCATCGATCAAACTAATGTTACCTTCTGATCTCCACAAACTTTACTGTTCAGTGAAGAGAATCAAAGTTTGAGGATTTCTAAAAAACCCACAGGTGAAGGTCTGAGAAGAACTCAGATGGATGGTCTAAATGTGAAATCAAGACTCATGGTCACAAGTTTTAAGGCTTCTGTTAACCAGAAAGTTCAAACTAACAGAGAACTACAGAGAAACTTTTAAAATTTCAGTCCTCAGACTGTGGAAAGGTTCAAACTAACAGAGAACTACTCAGGAACTTAGAAGATATCAGTCCTTGGGCTGTCTGAAAGTTCAATCTAACAGAGAACTACTGTGGGACTTAGAAAATTTCAGCCCTCAGACTGTGTGAAAGCTCAGGTCCTGAGGACTCGGGAGGTGTGGAGGCTTTGGAAAGTCTTGGAACTGAGGGTTCAACCCTCCAGCACAAAGGCTGAAGTCCAACCTCCTGAGAAAAACGGTCGAGTCGAGACCCGAGTTGAAAAAAAACTCGAAAACGACAAAAAATAGATGATAAATGCGCAAAAAAAACAAGATTTAGTATCTGAGCCAGTAGCTCAGGGGATAAGAAGACAGACTACCAAGTGGAAGGTCGCAGGTTCAAGACCCACCACTGGCAATTTTCTTTCTTTGTCTTTGTCAAGATTTTGATAAAAATTTAAGAAGGGTCTGGTCTTGAACCAGCGACCTGCAGCTCCACAGGCAAATCCTTAACTCACTGAGCTACAGATCAGATGAAAATAAATAAATTCGTCGTCCCTTTGGCATCGTAGTTGCTGAAGTCACCACATAGGTGGAGCCAAGGCGGAGTCTGGGTGGAGTCAGGGCGGAGAGTGGGCGGGGAGGTGGGTGGCGGCCTCCCCCCTCTACTCCCCCACCACCCACCACACCTTCCCCCGCCCGACGAGTTCTTCGAGTCGCCACGAGTTCTTCGAGTCTCCATGGGTTTTCCCGAGTTTCTGGAGTTTCCATGAGGACGGAGGCAGAACAAGCTGTCATGAAGAGGTGTTGAAGTCGGCCAGGATGGACTGACTTTTTACAGCAACTAGAAGGAAGACGACTAGAAGAGCAGGTCTTTAACCACCATCCATAAAATCCATGGAGTCGCTCCAGAGAAATGAAAGAAGGTCAACTTTTATCAACCTCCATCCAGATGTTCAACTTGATATCTTTACTTTGACATTTTTAGCACCACAAACCTTTAGTATCACACTTTATTATCATTTATTAGGACTTTCATGGAATCCACCAGCAGATTTACTTTTTGTTGACAAACTTTATTCTTGTCATGGTGGGACTGCAGTATTTAAAACTGTTCCTTCTATTTGACCTCATGTTTATTAATTTTAGTGGAGAAAGTTATTTTAGTCTCTTAAAAACCAAGTAATAAATTGGATTAGTCAAGAGGTTTAAATTTCTTACTTTGTCATATTTTAAATATGACAAAAAATATAAAAATAAAGTGCCTTGAGACAATTTGACCTGTATTTGGCGTTATATAAATAAAATTGAATTAAAATTGTATGTATCTTGTAATGTTGGAGTAATTCAGCCATATATGTTGGAAAACACATTTTCTTTGTCCATTAATCTGTTGATTGTTTTCTCCAGTAATTCATTTCTTGTTTTGGTTTATAAAATGTCAAACCTAAATATATTCAGTTTACTGTCATAAAAATCTAAAAGATTTATATTCATGATGCAGGGATCAGGCAGTTTTTCACTTTTTATCTTAGTTTAGTCAGAAGGATAGTTGATAATGTGTGAATTGTTGCAGCTTGTGAGCCGTAAAAGGTTTTAATCTTTGGGGCCGAGTGTCAGAAAACATTTAGAAACCAACATCAACAAAACACTCAAAGATTTGAACATCATTAAAGGGAAATCCAACTTTTGCATGACAATGTCTAATTAAAGGACATTTATTTCCAACGTAAATGTGTGATATTCATCCTCTGGAGCTTTCTCTTCACATCGTCTTCCACCTGGACTGGTTTGGTCGGGAGCATGTGCAACAAACATTTGAAAAACTAGACTTTAACATCAATGAATGACACTGAAGTTTAATCTCTACATAAATGAGACTGAGTCTGGATGTGCTGCTCTTTCATTAACTCCTAAGTTTAGGGAAAGTTCAAACAAAAGAGGACAGTTCAGATAAGACTTGAGAATGAGCTTATTTTGAACAAACATCTCAGACTTTCTGAGCTTCAGCACCTACAGCAAGATATTTTAACAACAAGCAACTCAAGAGATCCAGAAGTTGGAGAGAGTTAGCTTTAGCTGAGCCAAAGAACATGTGGGACGCTAACCTAGCAAACAT
This sequence comes from Amphiprion ocellaris, assembly GCF_022539595.1. Taxonomy (NCBI): domain Eukaryota; kingdom Metazoa; phylum Chordata; class Actinopteri; family Pomacentridae; genus Amphiprion; species Amphiprion ocellaris. The sequence goes on from NC_072768.1 coordinate 30,739,699, forward strand.
TTCAGACTTTTCTCTGTGAATTCTGAGAATAATTACTATTTAATGACAGAGCTACATATCTTAACTCAGTCTCATTAAAACAGACTCTAATTCAGTGTCATCCATCCATATTAAAGTGCAGTTACCCAAAATGTTTGTTGCATGAGCTCCAACAAAACCTGTCCAGGTAGAAGGCCACTTTGACAAACAGGAAGTGGAAGATTCCAAGCAGATTTATAGAAGGGGGAACCAGACTGTACTAAGTGTGGTCGAGTATAGAGGGGTGTTTTGTGGGTTTTTAAGGCTGATAATGATTATTAGTGAGACATTTGGAGTAGATATTCATTTGCAGTAAATGAAAGTATTTAAAATCTTGGAGTTAAACTTTGAAGAACACAAACTCTAACAGAAAACTTCGTTCATACGTTTTTGTTTTGTTTACAGATGTTAAGTTAAAGGAGTTTTATTCATGACGTATAACCAATCAAATCACTCCAGAAGACAGAGCCACCACAGGTAGATAAAGGTTCAGAGCCAAAGTAGCGCCATTTTTAAATTTATTTATTACCGTAAATCAGTAAAAAATAAAATACTGATAATCAGTAAATCAGTCAGCCCACAATTACTACAATTCTACAATGTATGTCTCTTTCCTTTGACTTGTTATTTGTACAATATACGATGTATATGATGGCGTTTTTTTCATCCCAAAGGCTGTACTATGATGTTTTCTAAGAGACATACGATGCTACTCTGTTTGTTCTGGCCCTGGGTCACTGCACTCCTCCTCTGTTGTTTTCTGGATTATACTCAGCTGCATGCCTTCGTCCACCCGGCCTCCGTTGACTCGTCCCGCCTGCCATCTCTGGAACTGAAGCTGGATTGGAACAGACCAAAGTACAGTCCAATCACGATGCCAGCTGCCTCTCAAAAGGCTCCTTCATCTGGCAGGTGGCGGCACTTCTGAGGGGAAGCTGAGCTGGCCCGGCAGAACTTTGGAGATGTGTTCCAGTGGTTGGTGGATGTGTAGGGAGATAGAGTTTGAATTGTTCAGAAAGGAGAACAGGGAACCCATTGGTAGTTTTAGTTTAGGATGCTAATGTGGTGTGTTTTTGGGTTTTAAGAGGTGGACAGGAAGAGTTTTTTTTTCGTATTGATTATCTTTTACTTTGTTCCTGGTTGGAATGCCCATCAATGTCAACATGAAGTTCACTTTTAGTTCTGTTTATTTATTTTTATTTTACTAACACCCATTTGTTTTTAACCCCCTCACATGTTGTGTTGTAAACTTCCTCTTTCAAATAAATAAACGTCTAACCCTCTGGAAACCAGCGTTTGGACTGTTTTTGTGTTGCTCCTCACCTACTGACAGCTGTGGACTAAAGGCTATACTGTGACGTTTTTAGAGCGACATGCTATACTATGATGTTTGTTGGGCGAAACGCTATACTATAGGCTTTTTTAATTGACATATTCTGTGACGTTTTTCTTGTGGGTTTTTTTTTTAGCAACATATAAGAATTCGAACAGTTTTAAAAGTTACTACGCTTGTGCAATGAAATTATTATTCTAAGGCATTTTTTAGATGACATATTATACTCTGATGTTTTCTTGAATTACATACTATTTTGACCCACATATCATACATGACAATTTTAGGCAACATCCTATCATTTTGCGCTTTTTGAACCACATAATAATCTATGTTTTGTTTTTTTTTTCTTGCCAACATGCTGTACTATGAACTACAGGCCATACTATGTTATTCTTGAGTAAAGCATACTATACTTTGACATTTTCTGAACTACATCCTATACTATGGCGTTATACACAGAGTGCTTTGGTTACATGTTGATTTATAATCTAGATATTTTTTCTGTTTTGTTTTTTGACAGGATTACCACAGACCTGACCGTCAACACCGTCGACACCCACCTGAGGGAGACGCTGCCTAAGATCTCAAGGCTGCTTGGTCGTGGTCTTTCTGGCACGTACTCTTCCAAGATGAGCCGGGAAGTTTAACACTGATGGAATGACACCAGGTCTAAGCCAACAAACTTCCAATTCCTCCTCAACCCATAGTCTCTGGGAAACCTACATGGAGTAAGAAAAGTAGACAGAGAAGTAATTAAGTCTGTACACAATATATTAAAAAGAAATCATGCTAATAAATTAAGTACAAAGAACCAAATTCGCCAATATACTGGAGACCAGAGCTATTTAATTTGATAAGTATAACCTTGTTTAGTAACATTTCAATTATTTGAGAGCAGTCCTAAAGAACTGCCTGTAATCCCAATCATAAAATGGGTTTGGAGGAAGAACATAGATGGTAATCTGGATATACATGAGTTAGGCTTTATAACTACTACTGGTAGTATTGGTGGTAGTAATAGCAATGTGACTACTACTAGTAGTAGTGGTAGTACACTAACTACTGCTGCTGATACTCGCACTGCTATTACAACTTGTAATACTATTACAAATGCTGATACTACTTCTATGACTCTAACAGCTGTTTATACTACTACTGCTGCTTGTACTTTTAGTATTACTACTACTGCTTGTACAACTATACTACAGCTACTATTAATTGTCTGGTGTTTGGTTGTCAAGCTGCTAGCTCGCCTTAGCGTTTTGCTAGTGGCTAACTAGTTAGCTCTCATAGACTGGAAGCTCTCAACAAGATTTCATAATGAAAAAAGAGCCAAAAACTATTCTTTAGTGATGTTACGCTCGAGCCAGTTTGCTCAACACAGTGCCGAGCTTTTGAAGCAAAAGTGTCCCGAGACAGTGTTTCGATCCCTGTTTCAGCACGCCCACAATCACGTGACTACCGAGAGCGAGGCCTCGTTACGTCACAGCGTGTGTCGCGGTGCTTCGCGGGAACTTTGAAGGGGTTGGACATTTCAGTCTCTCCAGGTCTTAAAAGGGGTCTGATTCACTCCTCAACGGTTTTTGAGAAGAGATTACGCTAGCGCATTTGTCATTTGTCATTCTGAAAGAGGTTAAGGAGAGTATACATTTAGGTAGAATTTAGTTTAGATATATTTAGTTGCATTTCATACATTAAATAACACAGATAGATACATACACAGAGATTCACACACACACACACACACACACACACACACACACACACACACACACACACACACACATTATCACATTATTTAGATAGATAGATAGATAGATAGATAGATAGATAGATATAGATAGATAGATATAGATATATATAGAGATATGAAGATATAGATATAGATATAGATATATAGATAGTTTGTGTGTATATACATACACACAAACATACATATATACCGTTTTAAAATATTTATTGCAAGTACAAAGCAGTGTCAGACAGGCAGTCCTGAGGCTTTTTCAGTTTTCTCCACTTAGATGCAGTTCTGACACGGAGCCAGCAGATGTCACTCTTCTGGCTGTGTCAAATGCTTCGAAGCAGTGTGTCGTTCTTGATGCAATTGTGTCAAAGTGGTTCATTGCTTCATGAAGCTTCGATTTCACCATCACTACTATTCTTACCTATGAAAAGTCATTCCAAGTTTCCTTGTCTCAGTCGTACGACGCAGTGTATAACTGTATGCAGCACAGTGAGCCGGCATACTTCTTGTTTCCGTTTTCACGCCGTCTACATCAACAGAATGCACTGAAACTTTGCCCCCACTAGCTTAGCCTCGCTGTAGCACGCAGCTCAAAGGGGCGTGTCCTATCTACTCATTCATATCTATGAGAACAACGGTGGCTGCACATAAGGACACCTGACGTTGATTAGCTGCATAAATACCATTATATACAGTCTATGGTAAATACGTATGTGAATCGCATCATTGGCTGCAGCAGCCAGTCACCGGTCACTCACTGACTCACATTGAAAAATAGCACAGAATGAATTGTTACGTGTTTATTTTATTTACAATTTAGGTTGGATTTTTTTTGTGCGCAGCGCAGATTTTCTGTGCGCGGAGACCGTGTCAGCAGTGCGCAATTGCGCACGCGCGCAGTTTAGAGGGAACAGTGCAGACAGGAGTACCTGTTTGATAGCAGATGTCACACTCGTCTTAACTGTATCGTCCGTTAAAACTTCATCCACGACAGCCAACATGCAGTCCTTCACAGTTTCTGAGTCTGTGAACAGCCTCTTTTTCGTGGCCCTTTCCTGAGCTGTGCAGGTCCGCTTCATTGTAGTACAGCTCCGGTTGTAAGATGCAGTCAAACTTTGAATTATAGCCGCTCTCTCATGACATCCCTCGGGAAAGTTTGTCCGAAACGCGGCACGTTTTTCCAACGTGGTGTCTTCGGACATTCTAATCTTTCAGCGCTGCAAAGCACTCGTTGCAGAGTAAACGCATTGGTTTGGCGTTCGGACTTGGTGGTAAATAAATAAATACTTGTCAGTCCACGCAGGATTAAACCGACGGTTTTCCTCGCCGATTTGTCGTTTCAGGATAGAAAAAGACATGCTGCCATTTTCGCCTGTATAGAACTGCTAATGTTAACTTTTCAAACGCGACTCCTCAACACAATGCATTGTGGGTTAGTTGCTAGGTTACGGCAAGTGTTGCATTCAATGTTTGCAATAATGTTGGAATTTTTGTAAGAACTTGTCAGTGTTACTGAAAGATGTTTTTCTGTTTTTCTCGGACCCAAGTCCCAATCACTCGGCAGTTGCTTTAGGGCCACTCGAGGGTTGCTTTCGGCCCGCATGTGGCCCGCGGGCCGCTAAATGAATAGGGCTGATCTATAGTAATGTAGAGTTGAAAGTGAGTTAAAAACCTACATAAATCTATTGATCAAAATGGATTACAGAATTAAATCAATGTGGATAGAGTAGCACGGGATGGCAGCAAAGCAGTGACTGCGTGTGAGCCCCCGAGCAGCTTAGACAGGACAAACAAATCACACATTAATATTCCTAAAACCGATGTTTTCCACCATTTCCATCATGTTAATTTGGTGTGGACTTAGTTTGAAACAGTGAGGCTGCAAGATGACACTGCAAGTGAGTTTTGTTTGGTCTGGATTTGTCAGAGTGGGAGATTATGTGCTGTTTTGTGATCACCCATCCATCCATCCTTCCATCCATTATCTATACACCACTTAATCCTCATTAGGGTCGTGGGGTCGGGGGGTGGGGGGAGGCTGGAGTCTATCCCAGCTGACTTAGGGTGAAGGCAGGGACTCCTTGGACAGGTCACCAGTCTATCACAGGGCTACACACAGAGACAATAACTCTCACACCTACAGACAATCTACAGTTTTTATGATCACAAGATGGTCAGTCACATTTTGAGATAGAATTTCTAATTCTTTCTAGATGTGGTAATGTGCTTATTTTGTTATATATTCATCCTGTGTGTGGGCACTGAAAGGAATGTACAGAATCTTTGTAAACAGTCATAACCTGTTCTCCTGCATCATTAGATGCACACCATCAGGACTGTGGAAGTGCTGTACAGACAGATGGACGCTAGATGGCAGAGCAGCCTCAGGGAGCAGAGGGAATGGAGGTTAATATGTAGAAAAACGGCAGAACCTCTATCAGAGATCATTTTATTATCAGATACAAAGGTAACTTTTAATCTCTAAAGACTAGTCAAATATATTAACTACAAATAGTACATACAGTGCAAATGTCCTAACCTCTGACAGTTTGTCTGCTCCAGGGACATTCAGAGTATAACACCTGTGAAAAACTTCAGACTGCAGGACGTCTTTTCCTTGCATCCAAGCATGTACCTGCTGTAAAACAGGTTACGGAGATTCCTTGAGAGATGCTTGCAGTCCAATCAAAGAGACGTTCTCCCTTAACCAGTCCAAGGGGGTTTCAGTGTCCAATGACTGAAAAAAAAATAAAATAAAATAAAATAAAATAAATAAATAAAAAAATATTGTGACCAAACCAGGTTAAGGAACCACTGGGCCAAACCAGCTAACTATACACAGCAGGTAAAGAGAGGACCTTAGGACATTACAGCACTGAAATTCTAAATAACAATTGAGGCATCTATGTAAATAATTTCATGTCAGACTGAATATGTCAGTCACCGGGGACAATGTTTAGTATTGTATAGTAGTAATGTATTAATGTATAGTAAAAGTAGGACTTTGACTTGATCTTTGCTATTTTTTCATTGCTGCGTTGGTACATTTATGAAAGTAAATGATCTCAGTCATGCAACTACACAGACATAAAGGACAATCCTGAATAAATGAGTGGAGAAACACAGCAAATGCACACACTTCCACATAGTTGTGTCATGCTCTGTGGCATGCATCATGATATTTAGCAGGCCCAGGTGATTCTGACATTGTATCAAGACGGCAGATGAAAAAGTCTAAGTGACTTTAAGAGAGGGTTAAATGTTGGGAACACATGGCTGGAGCTTCTGTCACTAAGACTGCTCAGCTGGCTGGTGTTTCAAGAAGAACAGTGACTGAAGGGCACTTAGATCCAAGAGAAAGACATCAGTGCATGAGGTATAACAGAGGAGCAACTTTTCCTCAGGTCACTAAGAATATCAGTACAGGATGTGATCAGACTATGACCATCCATACGTCATCTATACACCACTTTATCCTCTGTAGGGTCGTGGGCTGCCGGACCCTATCTCAGCAGACTTGGGACAAATTCAGTGCATAAATATGAATGCACAGTTGTTTAGTAGAGCAAAAACCACAGACAATGGTCGACAGAGATGTGATGTGGAAAAAGGAATACCATCAGAGTGAACAAGTGAAAATATAAGTTTCCATTAATTACTGCTGTGGAGACAGTATAGGAGTTATGTTCCAGAACAAAAACTGTTGGTGGTTAAAAGAGCGCCACTAAGCTTGAGGTGTAGTGGCACTCTTTTAGAGTAGAAACCTAATTGTTTGCTTCATGTATTTTGAGAAACATTACAACATTGATCTGTCCTTTTCAATCCCGTTGCATTTTGTCACATTTTCATTTCATTAATGCACTAAATATTTCCCTTTAGCTAAGTCTTTAAAAAAAAACAAAAAAAACCCATTTTAGTGTTTTTGGGGGGGTGAGGGTTAACTTATGCTTTTTAATGTGCATATTGAAAATCTGCATAAAAACCAGTGAAAAGGTTATTATCACACAGGAGACAGGAAGACCGTGTACAGTCCCTTCCAAAAGTATTCATCTTCTCTTTTTGCACCCTTTGTGAAAAAATGTAATGTTTGACCATCAGTCTAAACTCAGCGATGTATAATAACAAAGTGAAAACATGGTTTTAAATGTTTATGCAAAGTTAGTACAAAATAAAACTGAAATCTTTCAATTACAAGTAGTCAGACTTTCTGCAGTAGCTCCAAATTTGGATCAAGTGCCCCCTGTTCACTTTACATCTTTTAGCTGATTTGCTGATAGATTGCAGGAAAAAACACAAGAGCAAACCATTTTCAAACTTTTTTGAAAGTATCAGTTGCATTTCATATGATTGTTTTTTTTTTCCTGACATCAGTTTTATTTCTAATTTAGGTAATAGAATGCAACACAAGTCATGATGAGACGGTGTGCCTGTATTGTTTTTACTGATTACTATCATTATAGTTCATATAGCTTTTCACCAACTCTTAAGATACCAATTCCAGTCCCCCCACAAGCAAGAGAGCTACCATCCTCAAGTGTTGGAAATGTTTTTATTCCTAATAATGCAACAGCTACAGCAGAAGGTGATAGGTACAGCTCAGATTACAGCGAGAGGTCGACTGATTCTCTAGATCCAACTAGTTGTTAGTCAGATTACAGTAAAGTGTTGAAAATTTAAATATTTCCCATATGCATGAGAGGCTTTAACATCACAAAGTGATAACATTGTTTCTTCAGTAAAAATTGAAGAAAGAAGAATCACTCTGAACTTGAAAAGTTTTGAGAATGAAAGAGGGACATTTAGTTTTTAAATATATATGTAAATATAAAACCAAGATACTATTCGATTAACCAGAAAAATAAATCAGTGATTACTGATTAAGCAGTGCTAAAAATAATGATTACTAGCAGTTCATTTTACATATTCTACACAACACTAGAGATGATTTGGTTGTATCTGTACTTCTATAATCTAGGGTTTTACACATTTCATTCTTTCGCAGGTCCTTGTCATGCCAGCATCTGTATCAAAGACATTTTTTGACAGCATGATCATATTCAAACCATAATATCAGTGTTGACCTTTGGGGGAAGGAAGAGCCGCAAAGTTCAAATTTGAGGAAGCTACTTCATTAGCTGTGTGTCATCATTTACTTATACCTTGTTCTGTTAAGAGTATAAAGTCAAAAAATTGGATGTGAGCTGGTTCACAGTCAGATGTCCGTCTGCAGTTCATGACACCAAGTTCCCTTTGTTAACTGTAACTGTAGCTAGCTTGCTAACTGCTAGAATGCAGATCAGTAGAACGCCACTAGTTTTTGGATACACATGTAGTTCTTTTCATCAAGCGGGCGACAATATAGTACCATATTAATTCTTGATATTTGTGACTCAGAATCAACTAAGTCTGCCAGACACAAACCAGTTGGCTGCTTGTAAATACGGTCTGGTGGCATAGGGTTAAAAACGCAGAAATGTCATCGATAAATGAGAACTGTGACAATTGTCATGCCTAATTCAACTCTGATGACCTTTTACTGGCCAATGTATCCAACAACGAGCCACCCTGACATCCTTAGATTATTAGCAGTCACCTTCCAGTTTATAATCTCCTATGTTGAAGGGTGCACATCTTCATAAGAGAGACATGATATGGAGATGCTTGTGGTGCAGGAGTCTGTAGTATAAATATATATTTTTGGAGATGAATTCAGTTTTTATGCTAACATGACAATAAGCCATTTGCACTGGTAGGATGGGCGGGACATTTCAGGGTGGCTCAAACCTCTGTGTGTGGTTGAAAGGCTAGTTTAGGGGATGGTTTCTATAAATGTTTGCGCAATCTCACATCTGGCCTGAGTTCCTGCAGTTGAAAGCTGTCTAAAGGCACCAAAATGCCAGTAATAGAAGGGAACAAAAAGCACTGTACAAGTAAATTAGAAACAAGCTGTTGTCTTTGTGTAATGATAGCTTCCTAGCTACATCTGCTGTTAGCTTGCCAGATAGCGTGGTCACTTCCTTATCAAGATTTGATTAACAACACTAATGGTAAGACAGGCTCCTATTGTGCCTGTGTGACTGCAGCGTTATCTAGTCGCAAAGTTGGCAGCTAGCTAGTGTGACTGGATAGCTTAGCTATACCGCTAGTCAGCAACTGAGCTTGCTGGTGAGCTATGGCCGGCATTTTCTGGCCTACTTAGCATTTTAGCGGTGAGCGCACCAGTTATAGTAGCTCTGCATTTCCAATATTAGATGAGCACTGACTATTTCACAAAAGCATGCAAATTTATATGTCTCTGAGTTGACCAGCCGCTAAATCTTTGATAGTGCTAAAGCACAAACAGATTTCATTGAAAATTAGCGTCCACTGAATGGAAATGAAGATTTGTTAGCCTCTCCTAATTAAAAATCCACTTCAGTTATCTTTCATCAGTCGACCTCTGTGTGCACATTTGGTTTGTTGTTTGGGGGTTTACAGCAGATTCTGATTGTACATGAATACAGCTTCAGAACATGAATCAACAAGAGACAACGTGAGGCTCAGCTATAGCTCTTCACAGATCCACCTGGTCCCAATCACCATAGGCTCAACTTGTGGCCTTTGGTGGGCCCGGGTCACATTATAGTCACCGTAATAAGGATTTTGGATTACCAATGATCCTTGAGTAAATTTCGATCTGCTTTGTATTTGGTTAAACATTTGAAACCCGTGAAGACTTCTTGACTTAGCTACAACCATCACAGTATCAGCTACATTAGAAAACCCCAGCTAGTATTTGGTCAGGTCAAGATCAGGATAAAGCTGAAAGCTGATTGACTGGTGTTTTGGAACACCGTGAGCTGCTACTGGTTCCCTTATCTGTCAGTGTGAGTCCAGCTCGATGTCTGCAGAAAGGAAACAGGACTGCTGATCAACAAACAAACAACGGACAAAAAAACAGCATCCAGTACAGTCTGACAGTCCAGTGTTGATGCTCAACCTACTGTCCAAGTTTGAATTAATCTCCATTCAAAGAAACGACTCTGCAGAGAAGGACTGAGAGCTGAGCATTTTATATTATCAACAGATATGTGTGGAAAGTCCTTGGGGCAAAAAATCATATTACACATGATGTTGCTACATGTAGATTAAATTCTCGGCAAAAATGAACCTCTTGAGCACAATGAGCAGCAGCTACAGAGACTGTTAACGTCAGGCTACAACATGCTCAGAGCAGTCCACCATGAAGGTTTTCAACAATGAAAAAACTGTGTCTGTGTGAGCAGATGGTTGAATATCAACACTGGACTTTACAGAGACGCTTCCTTTAACACAATGCAAATTCACAAAATGACATCACTCACAGTGAGATGAATTCACTTGTTTTGTTTTTTCTATGTTTTTTGTTTGACGAAGCTGAGAAAATAAAGTGTCTGTTAATACACGGCCAGCCAAAAGTTTGTAGACGGACATTTACATTCTTATTTTCAGTGATCCCCGTAAAAAATGCTGCAGAGGGTTGCACATGTATATTGGTTGAGGAATATAGATCCGATTGTGTTCTTTAATTGTTTTTGAGGCCCAATTTTACCGTCAATTATGTAACTTCAGCCACTCTGTTAGCATGTATAACAAATGGTGTTGTAATCGTTCAAACTGTTCGAATAATTCAAATGTAACCAACACTTTTTAGTACAGGACATCTGTTGAGATGATATGAGACATCTGTTGGGTACAATCTGTGATCCAAACTGTTCAGGAGTCTTTTTCAGCTGACATATTTGCTCTTATAGAATGGAATTTCTACAGGAAAGTTCCATCTATCTGGAAAATTAAGGTCAGCACTGCTGATGGTAGAGCATGTATAAACAAGAACTCAGAGAGTGCAGTACTCTGCCAAGGCTGCTCAGTCGTTGTATCATTGCCGACTAATAAGTCTCGGTAAGTTCGCAGCGGCCGATTTGTAGTAGAATTGCAATCATGTGATCAGCAGCAGGCAGCTGACGTAGTGTTCACTTGTTGTCATAGTTACAGTGACGCTGTGCTGTTATCTCGCAATGATACAGAAATCTTTAACAAATCTGATGATGCAGACTAAAAGCCACATCACTGCCAAAATCTACTCAATTGGTCCTTGTGTCATTTCTGACCTTCTCTGAAAATTTCATCCAAATCCGTTAGTCTATTTTGGAGTAATGTTGCGAACAGACAGTCAGACACACTAAAGCTAATCGTCACAGAACTCCGCCACGTTCTTTGGTGGGCTAATAAATACAGGTGTAACTGTTAAGACAGTTTGAACTGTTTGTCATCATTTTTGTCTCTTTCCATTTTCAACAGCTCTCTGTGCATAAAGTAAGATGCATATAAAATGGTTTTCTCAGTTTAGTGGGGAAGAACTTGACCGGTCTGCACAAAGCCCTACATCTTCGGGAAGAACATGAACACCAACAGAGAGCTTGACCTTATCCCCCAATATCATGTCTGTTTGGCTTAGTGGGAGCAAATCATTGCATCCATGGAAGGCTGTTTTGTGGAATAAGCGGTTCACCGATCAAATATGGCTGCCTTGCCCAGCTGTCCACATACTTTTGGCCAAGAAGTGTATCTTACAACAGCTTTGAAAGATGGAATAAAATAAATTAAGAAGGCATTTGTTTACAAAAATAGATTTGTGTTGCCGGAAAAACTTAATTGAACTTTGAAAGGTTCAGATGACTACTCTAAGGTTTTATTGGACAAAATTAACCCTGACAGATGAGAATGTCATGTGATACTGAGAGTAAATTGAAGACACAGCTACAGCTCATTTTGAAGACAGAACAATCTCTGTGTTAAAGCAGTAATTCTTGATGTTTTCAGTTGTGTTATAGCTTTGCTCAGACTAAGTTCTTTTGCATATTGAGCAAAAATAGAAGATTAAAAACATTGTGTGTGCCATGACCAGCCTGACTGTCACAAAATCTTCTTAATTAAAATTAAAATTTGACATTTGTCTTTTTTCCTGAATTTCAGTGAATTCAAATGGGTAAGCATACAGCTTGGGAAGCTATGAGTTGGCTCAGGTCTTCCTGAGAAATGACCGTAATGTGGCAGAACCTGTCTGAGGAGCAGAAACCTTTGCAAGCCAAAGAACAAGGATGGTGTTTGTTAGAGAAAAGGTCAGCAGTGGAAAACAAACCTGTCAGCATCACAGGTACTGACCACCTACAAGGGATTTGCTTTCTACTTTTATGAATGTAAATCACCTCTGACCCCTAATGACCACATGATCCCCGGAATGACTGGCAGGTGTCTGGCATCGCTTAAACTTGTAACAGATAATTCCAAATCAAGGATATTATTTAAACTATACAAAAAGTGCAAATAAGCAAACATTTGTGTAAGAATTTCTAATCCACTAAAATGCTGAATAAATACAAAAGCTCTGTCTATTCTAACTTGCAGGGCTGACAGCTTAAGTTGAGTCCAAGCTGAATCCAAACCAACGTATTCATGAGGCAGAGAGTGACACAACAGAAAAAAAAAAGAAATCACACTCATGACTGAAACTCGCCATTAATCCACAATCTAGTTCAAGACCAGTCCAAGCCAAAGCAGTTTCCGTTTTGTTTTCAAATAAGGGTCCAGTTACAGGTAGAGAAACCAACGGCCAAGAACCAGATAAGTCCTCTGTAAGACCAGGAAAAATCCAAATCCAAAACAATCACAAAACTAAGACTAAATATTTGAGAAAACTTCTCCATGTAGTAAAGAAGGTGGAAAAATACTATGTAGTACCGACAGCAGGCTCTACAGACAACTTGATAAGATCTGGCATTGTTAAAGACAAAAGACAGTAACAGGTGAGGCTGGCTGCCAAAACACAAATAAATTTACATCAAGAGAACTCCGACCACAAGACTGAAACGAGTGCAATAGCAGGACCCTAAGAGACTATGAGTCAGAGTCACTACAAGTCCATGTCAATGCACTGAGACCAGACTGATGATGTCAGGTGTGACTCAATTCCCCCGAATGACTTGGAGAAGTCCAGACACATATGAAACTGAGTGATCGGACAGAGACTTCTGCTATAAACAATTAGGATGTGCATCTCTCCCCTCCTGTCTAAACACCAACAGAGCTAAGATAAATCAGTCTGGCTGAGACGCATCCCTGTCACCACACATCCACAAAAAGACAAATTAGTCATGACAAGCTGAGGTCAAACACTCACCAAAATGAGACAGGTTAGAACCTAGCAAGTCTGAATAGCAAGAGGACGGACTGAGAGAAATCAAAATGACCTTTGACAGTTTCTGTGTGGCCAGAAACAAATGAGTTACGAGAAGCATTGGACATCAGATTAAAACTGGATTTGTAATCTGCAGGCCATTCTATAGGCAGTGACCATTTTTTGAGCAACACAGACATGCAAAAGTCCATGTTGCTTTGACCTTTGGTATATGAAATACTGACAAATGGAGCTTGTCTCAGTTTCAGACCTGGGGGCTGTACTATGAAGCGAGATTAATGGGTTAGCAGGTATGTTGAGCCGAATGTCAGAGTTTTTAGTATCATGAAGGTGGCTCTGTTTTTACCGGGATAGATCTCCACAGTAACTGAAGCTGTGGAGCTAACCCGGTCCGGAGTAGGTTTTGTTCAGAGTTTCAGATTTAAATCGGCTGTAACAAGCGCCTCCCTTTAACCGAAGCATTTCCTGATGATTCTTTATGAACGGTACAGATTCTTAGCTGAGGGAAAACGGTTTATATGCAAACACCTTGAGTTGTGTAATACTACAACCACTGAATGAAACCATTTAGTTTCAGTATCACGCACTGTATGCATTGCGTTGTCATGGGAATTTACATGTATTTAGTTGGCGATGCAGACACTGTATAAACATGTTAAGTTTGGTCCTGATTTGCTGTCAAGTCTGTTTCACCGCTGATACTGCAGCACATTAACCCTTTGATGCGTAGACCACATCAGGAGATACCCATTTTCCATTGGATTTGGGTCACTTTTGACCCAGGTTATGCATTAAAGGGTTAAATACAGGTTAGAAAACTGATTATTCTACTGGTATTTACTACAGAGAAAATTAAATCAGCAACATTAATTTCACTTTGATTCGGTCACAAATTAAACTGATATCCTGCATTATGGAACAGTGTCAGACCGAAATGCACTTCAATACAATATCATGTTTCATTAAATGAAGTTTAAAGTTTAATGGTTGCATTGTGCAGTTGTCAGTCAGAAATAATCAGCTGCAGTGATCGTTAAAATAAATACATTAAAGCACGTTTAGCAGTTTTCTACCAGCATTCCCGTTTTGCATCATTTGCTGCAGCAGCTTTTTACCGTCATACATTTTTATATTCCACATTGTTCTCCATTAAAACAACACGTTGACTGAAGCAACTCCTCACAATCATTTTATTTTGTGAGGAAGAAGAGTCAAATGATGTGTTAAATGTGTGAATATGCACAAGTCTGAAGCAGAAAGCCTGAATTAACAAAAAAAAGTTGATAACCACCTTCATGATACTTGTTAATTCTGACTTGAGGCTTTAGTTTTCGTCAAGCTGACTTACACACAGAAAGCCCGACTATGTCAAACTTGCATCGTAGTACAGCCCTCTGGAGTTGAGTATTAAACAAAGCAGATACCAGACACCCAGCAACCATCCCAAACAAACACCAATAGACACACCTAAAACAAATCCAAAATCTGAGGGTCAAGCTTCACTCTTTGGGTCTACAATTTCCTGATTTCCAGCAGTTTCCTATTTTCCAGGGAATACATGTAAAGCCGTTCAGGACATTTTAAGAAAAGCAGATCAGGAAATCGCTTTGACCCAGGGAGTAAACTTTTGCTTCCGTTTGTACTCCTGACATCTGTTGAGTTACAGCATGACTAATCGCTGAGTCAGCAAATCTTATAATGTCTCCAAATGAAAAATGCGATGAGCATCAACAGAGAGACAGCTCCAGTGTCGGGCAGAGAATAATGGGGGGGGGGTTCATATTGCACATGGGTTGGTGAGATCCTCGAACACTGGCGGCTCTTCGATTCCTCGTGCGAACAGGTTGATCAACTGGCAATGCACTCTGAAAAAACGATGGAGAAGTTGTGTTTTTTAAAAAAAATTTTATGAGAAATTTAACCCGGTGTTAAATGTTTGAAAGTAAGAAACTCCCACAGGGTCTTGTACCTGACATCAATGGCCGTGTGGGTCAGGATCTCGCCATCGCAGTTCCAGCTGCTGTAGGCAGGTGCACAGCCACAAGCTGGGTGGTCTCGGCAGATCTGGCTGAAGATCTGGTGTTTGCTATTCTCTTGCAGATCCAGCTCCAGCTCTGAGTCACTCTGGCAGTGACGTGGCATGAAGCGGAAACGCCGCACCCGGTGGACCTCAACAAAAGTCAGGTCAAACTGAGGAAGAGAACAAGAAAATCAAACCATGACGTAAGATTCAGTCTTTTGTGGACGACCCATTATTATGTGCCGGGATCACAAACTACAATATGGATTTCACAGCATCATACTTGGTCATCTTTGCTGGTGTGTCGGAGGAGGTGTCTGAGAAAGTCAAAGCGGGAACATTTTCGGACCAGGATGAGGTCAGTGGTGCCATCGGCAAGGTGGGCAGCAGGTGAGAGGCCCTTAGGGCTGCGAGGACAAGCACAGCTCATACTGGCAGCGTTAATTGCTAGAAACTTCCCTCGGATCGTTCTCCACTCGCCATCACTCTCTGGAACAAAAACAAAGAGACAGACTTGACCTTCCCTGTTTCAGCTGCCAAACCTTTGTCACTCCAAAAAATGGTTTGATTTTTATCATAAAATAATGTATTGAATTAAAAAAGTCACATCTACTGAAGCATTGATACCAAAGCCCATGGACCCATGAGATACTTGGATAACATAACCAACTCAGTGACTTTAAAGCGCTGACATTTATTGTGACCTTGGAAATGGGATAGAATCTCCAGAACAGCGGCTAACTTGATCTAGAGGGAAGATTGTTTCGTCAAATGCTTTTTCCAAAATCAAGAATAAACTTGAAGAAGCTTTAGGTCAATGTGGCCATAAAGTTCTGCAGTGCTCAGAAACAAATTTTATACACCTCCTATTCCATTAAAACCTGACAAACCCCATCAGTTGATGAAGATGAGTGGATATGATTGACAACTCCAGCACAGTCATGTATGAATGGACACTGTTTTGCTAACTTTAAGAAGGCATTATATGCATAGTAGGTCTCCTCATATTGATTTAGTTTTGTTGTGTACAAGAGTATTCTATCACTTGACACTTTAATTTCCAAATCCAGTATAAATATTTCTGATATACAAAAAGATACAACATAATAAAGCCATGCTAAGCCAAGAACAATTCAGGTTGTTGGACTCACCACAGTTTGACATGTCATCCATCTCGTAGCTCTCAGCTCTCTCTGAATGTAGCTGTCCATTGTGCTGACAAACCACACAGCTAGATATTTATAGACACACCAATGTTATTTTTAAAATACTCAAAAATGATTGAATTACAAGAGCGTTTTAGCTATAATACGCACTGTTGCACACACAAACTGTTAGTTAAAGATGCAATACTTAATATTTTAAGCACAAATATAGCAAATAAATAGTAAATATAATAAATGTAGCAGTAAATAAGTATCTGCTATGTAAAGATATAGGTCGAGTAATCCATAGCAGAGAAGGAAGTCAGACAGTGGAATCAAACACACATAGAGAGTGAAGTGAAGATAATTTTCCTCAAGTTAACAACTTACTATAGTCCTTCAGTGTGTTTCACAATGCTAACGTAGGCTAATGGTTATGACTTTATTACTGCGCCAAGGAAAGCGGTGGAGTTATGTGATGATCCCCGTTGGTTTGTCTGTCTGTTTGTCTGTTAGCAACATTACTCAGAAATGACATTTTCAGGCAAGGTCAGAAATGACACAAGGACCAATTGATTAGATTTTGGCAGTGATGCGGCTTATGGTCTGGATTCACGGATTTGTTAAAGATTTCTGTATCATTGTGAGATAGCGACATGCCGTCACTGTAACTATGACTACAAGTGAACACTACATCAGCTGCCTGCTGACGATCACATTATTACGATCCAACTACAAATCAACCACTGCAGACTTAACGGGACTTATCCATCGGAAATGATACAAGGAACAATTGATTAAGTTGTGGGGGTGTTTCTGAGTCCCATCAATTCTCGCCGCCCGCTACATATTTAGGTCATGTGATTCGGTATTCGTACATAACGTACACATGCTGTGCGCAGTGCAAGGTCATTTTGTTTGTTGGTACATCTATATTAAAAGGCCACATTCTATGGTGCCGTGGTTTCTGATCATCAATAACTAATAAACAAATGCTTCATTTCTAAAAAATAATAAATAAATAAAAAAAATGCTGCATTTCTGATGATGCCATATAGGGGGGATGAACAGCTTTGGCGGAGTACTGCGATCTCTGAGTGTTTTTCTAGTTATTTTTGTCAGCTCTTGTGTTAACAACCTTTGTTGTTTTAACTGAAAGTACAGGTAGCAGGGAGGAGTGAACAACTTGCCTGTTTGTTTTGGTCTAAGATGTTGGTGCTCCAGCAAAAATAAGTGGCTATGAAAGGCTTTACACAGAACCTTTAATCTTAGATGAATTTGAGGTGCTAAACTAAGTTAATCAAATTAAGAAAAAGTGCTTTAGGTGAACCTTACAGAATCATTATTTATTCATGGTATTAAACTCAACGGTCAGCTGAACCAAACAGTTTTGGTTATTAAACCAAAAATTTTGCTCTGTTAAACTAACACTCTTAGTTGCCAAAGTGAAATGTTACCTTTAAACCAAACTGGAAATGCATCTCACCTAAAATAATAATGACCACTGAACACAAAATGAAACTCTAAACTATGCTAAATCAACCAGGTTTGGCTTCCGCACTCAAATATTAGCTAACTAGAACCAGATCAACATAACACAAGTGTCACAAGCTGGAAAACATACACCGAACACCTCACTTTCCCATTTCTCTCACCCAGATCGACACCTGGCAGCATCTCGTGGCGTTCCTATGATGCCTCTAGCTGGCAGGTAGGACACTGTTCCTTCATAGTAATGATGAGTCAGGAACATTTTCAGACCTGTAGGATACAGAACATCAACATAAAACCAGCTCACATGAAAAAATAGATAATCTGGGGTGGATGTAAGATTACTCATGGTCTCAGGTCTCAACACCTGACTGTGTTTTGCTTCTACCTGACAAGTCGTATCTGGCTGGTCCCATCCATCGCTTCCTTTCGCTGTCAGTTAGCACATCGCCATAGAAACCATATCCCAACAGGGAGACAGAGTATCGCAGGAACGTGTTGTTGTGATGAACCGAGCACACGTCCATTGGCTGAGAGTCTCCTGAACACACACAAACGCACATGATTAACACACAAACCTGGAATCATGGGTAAGACTGAAATCTTTGCATACAAAGAAACACAGCAGACTCGGGCCTATCATGACCCAACCACGCTTTGATTTAGGTCACATATGTTCGTATATAGCCTGCCTGGTGCCAGAATGATTTATGCAACAGAAAAGGTGGGCGATATGATGATCTTAATTTGGCCCTGATTTTGATAGTAATCCGACAGATCATATCATCAACATATAAGCAATTCATTTTCAAAGTTCAGTCGCTGATAACCAGCTAGTCCCATCTCATGTCTCCCACCTCTGGTGTTGTAGTGGCCCTCAACATCAGCTGTCTCTCCAGTGAGGCTCTCGTCCTGCGAACAGACTCTCACTCCACTCTCTTGGACTGCAGCTGGTATTGGTAGTCCTTGTTCTACTCACCAGGAGATCTACTGCAAGCTGAAAGGCCACTCCACCAGAACCTGCACCAGCAGGAGATATTACTGAGGCTACAGAGCAGAACAATGTTGCTATAAAGTCAGCCTGTGATGAGATGGCTGACATCTGTTGCCAGCTGCAGTTGACGATGGTGGAGTGGGAGTCTGTCAGCAGGATGAGAGACTCACTGGAAAAGGAGCCGAATGACACAGAGGATCACAACATTAGCATGACAGCACAACAGTAGACAGCACTGCAGAAAGGAAGCTGTGAGATGAAAGACATCCTAAAACTAAAGAGAGCGCAGTATTCTGCCAAGGCTGTTCATTCCCCCATATGACATTGTCAGAAATGCAGCATTTTTTTTTTTTTTTAAGAAATGCAGCATTTGTTTATTGATGATCAGAAATCACAGCAACACAGAATGTGGCCATTTAACACAGATGTATCCACAAACAAAATGACCTTGTGCTGAGCACAGGCATGTGTTATGCATATGTACATTACATACGGATATCGGATCGCGTGACCTAAATATGCAGCAGGTGGCGGGAATTGATGGGACTTGCAAACACCCCCACAATTTAATCAATTGTTCCTTGTATAATTTCTGACAGTTAAGTCCCAAGAAGTCCGCAGCGATCGATTTGTAGTGGGATCACAATCACGTGATCGTCAGCAGGCAGCTGAGATAGTGTTTACTTGTTGTCATAGTTACAGTGACGCCTTCCGCTACCTCGCAATGACAAAAAATCTTTAACAAATCAGTGGATCCAGACTATAACCTACATCACTGCCAAAATCTAATCAATTGGTCCTTGTATCATTTTTGACCTTCCCTGAAAATTTCACTCAAATCCATTAGTCTGTTTTTGAGTAATGTAACAGAGACAGACAGACAGACAAATGCCGATCGTCACATAACTCCACCGCATTCCTTGATGGAGTAACAAGCATTAAAGCGGTAGAGATACAATGATCAGATTTTTCAGAATAAAATCTGGTTTAAAACAGGATGCAGACTTGTGAGTTAAGCCTTTAGACTTGAGTTGAAGTGACATGCTTTATATTCAGGCAACCATATGCACAACTAATTATATGACCACCAGTTCGAATAAATCCATCCATTATCTATACACCACTTTATCCTCTGTAGGGTCATGAGGGCTGGAGTCTTAAGGGTGAAGGCAGGGGACACCCTGGACAGGTCACCAGTCTATCACAGGACTACACACAGAGACAATCACACTCACATTCACACCTACGGACAATTTAGAATCACCAATTAACCTTAGCATTTTTGGACTGTGGGAGGAAGCCAGAGTACCTGGAGAAAACCCACACATACACAGGGAGAACATGCAAATTCCACGCAGAAAGATCCTGGGCCCAGGCTGGGAATCAAAGCCAGGAGACGACAGTGTTAACCACCGCACCTCAGCTAAATCTGTGAGGAGAGTTGTGATTGAGTGCGGTTTGTAATTCTACCCACAGAAGATCATCATATGGTATTACAGCCACAACACCCATCCACTGTAACAGCTGCTGTAGAGGGAGACCCCATACATACTGACCCACTATGATGTGCAGTGCAGAGGTCACGGGGTCATTGGTGCCCACAGTGGCAAAGCAGATACAGTCTGTGGAACCTGAAAAAAAAAAAAAAAAGAAATATTATCTCAGGAAACACTGAGTTGACAGGACACAACTGTCAAACACTTCATGCTTTGCAATGAAAAATGCTCCAGTGAGGAAAAAGGAGGATTGATGGTAGAGACAACACACATACTCTGGTTTTATTAATATCATTTCATGCACACAAGCACCTGCACCAATCACAGCAGCCATTAAGTGCCCAGGTGTGCTGCTTCACTGCTGCACAGAGAAATAATGTCTCCCTGGTGACTCTGTGGGTATTTATAGAGTGCTTAAGCAGAACAACAGAAAACAAAAAGGACACAAACAAGGCAAATTAAAAAACGAGGTCACAATCAGTACCTGCATTAAATTATAGTGACAAAGACTCCTAATCTCTGATTTGCTGTTATCTGTCTAATAAAATCAGATCAGTTATTGCCTCTCACACTGTTCAGGTGAAAATTTTAACCTCTGTTCTAAATAAAGAGTGCATCTGTCAATTTATCCCTGAGCATGTCTTATTTACAGTAACATAGCTTGATTTATCTGACATGTGGAGGGGGAGCTGGAACAACCATTTCAAAATGCTGATGTTGGGGCTTTCATATGAAAGTACATCTTTTGGTGTAGAAACAATGAAGCAACAATTCTTACACAATAAAGTATTCTTCAATAATTACCCGAGTGAAAATCACAAAAGATTTGTAAATCTTCATGGGTGGCTGTGTCATTTTTTCATCTATTTTGGGCTCATGGCAGATTTCAGCTTTGTTAAATCAACAAAAGTGACTTTGTTCTGAAAAAAGGTGCCATGTATGTGGGGTAAGGACAGTTCAAAAGCTAAACAAGGAGAGAAATGAGAGCATGGTAAGTTGGCAAAAACTAACTCCAGACTCCAGAGAGCTTAACTGCAGGTCTCCACAGCGATACAACCAATGCTACGGGCTATGTTACTTTACTAAACAATCCCTAGAGGCTCCTCAAGGACCTACAACCCTCCCTGCAACCACAGAATCTATCTCATTGACTCTTTTAACCCGCTCAAAGACTTCTGCAACCTCTACACATTCTTACAACACCGAAAAATGGAGGACATACTGCTGAAATTTTAGCTGGATCAATACCCCCCTAAAAGAAAAGCTGTATTCTAAAATAGTACAAATTACATCAGTGTTTCTGACCTGCAGGGATGATCCCGATGCGAAGCGAGCAGCCAGACAATGTTTCATCTGGACAGTTTGGATCTACACCGTTGTCGATCTGTGTCCTCCAGATCAGCCCGTGGATGATTTCACTGAACATGCCGTCTCCTCCGACACAGACCACACTGAGAAGGAGTCACAGGCCAACAGGCACAGATTAGCCCAAGAATAGATCAGAAATAATCAAACATATAAATATTCTGCAGTAAAACTCAAGACAGCAGTCTGACATGTCTTCACTGTGGTGCTGTTATTTGGTGGTTCAATCACATTAGCGGTCTTGCTCTTTTGTAGTCTGCTGTAATTACACGATGGAATAATTAACCTACCAATCAGTGAAACAAAACTCACCCATCAAACTTCTCCAGCTCTGCCTCCGTCTTTAGGTGGTCCCTTGCGTGATTGGCATACTCCGTCACTATGACGATACGTACATAGACACATTGTATTTTAGATGTACAACGTGACGCAGGAGAGTTGGAGAACAGGATGTTAGTGATGCAGAACGTACCAATGACATGTGTGGAGACGCCAGCCTGGGCGAACAGCGGGGCGACCTTCTGCTCGTAGATGCGTTTGCCCTGGCGCTTCCCGCCATATGGGTTGATGTAGACCAGCAGGTGTTTGGGTCTGCTGGCTGTCAACACAAACAACAACTACGTTACAGACGGTTTCTGGCAACAGCGTGCATTACTCAGGCTGTGTGTGTGGATGGTGAGTCATACTGATAGTGGCGAGCTGTTCTCTGATGCTGCTGATCCAGTGTTGACACAGCGGCCCGTCTGAACATGTGAAGGTGACCTCAGCACACCGCCAACGATGCTGCCGACACCGCTCCACATACAGCACTGAAACAGACATTTCAGAATCATTTCATGGTATACAAACTGCACTGATTAGGTGCTGCGCATAAAAACGTTTCATTTGTAAGTCAATGGAAGGATTTCATTGTAAAAAAAAAAAAACACCAAAAACTACAGCTTGTGCAGATTTAGGAAGTTTAGATCCACAGAGTGAACATACAAGGGTATGTCAAAAAGATCTCAGCCTCACCTGGAAACAAGGGGTGTGTGATGATCCCTGCTCCAGCCCTTGTCTGGCTTTTTTTTTTTTTTTTTAAATCTTTCTCCTTCTTTTTTTTTTTTTTTTTTTTTTTTTTTTTTTTAAAATATTTTTTTTTGGCCTTTTTGTCGGCTTTTATTGGATAGGCACAGTGAGAGAGAGATAGGAAACAGGGGAGAAGAGTCGGGAAAGACATGCAGTAAAGGGCCGCGAGCAGGAATCGAACCCGGGCCAGCTGCATCGGGGACCAGCCCTGTACATGGGTCACCTGCTCAACGCGTTGAGCTATACGGGTGCCCAAATCTTTCTCCTTCTTGATCTGTCCCTTGCCCTCCCTCCTGATCTGTCTCTCACTCATCCTCTCTGTCCTTCTCCTGTCAGTTCTGTCCTGCCTGCAACCTCCTGATTGCAGAAACTGGAGACAACTGCGGTGATCAACCCACCTGCCCGTAATCACCTCACTCTATAAAAGCCCGGCTCATTCATCTACTCTCCACCAGACTGTAGATAGTCATACCCCTGCATTCCTGCCGGTCCCTGTGCTGGCTCTCGGCCTGCTGCTTCCTGGCGGCCCTGCATCGACACACTTGTCAGGCCCTGGATTCCCTGAGCCTGCTTTCCCCCTTCAGTTCAGTTTTTTCCTTTTTGTGAGTACCCCGTTTTGTTAGTTTAGTTTATTTCTGCTATAGTTTCTGTAAAATTACCTTTTGAGCTTAGCTGAGAGTTTTTGCAGATTTCCTTATTTTTTGTATTGGGTTTGTTTTAGTTTTCCCCAAAAGCTTAGTTTCCTGTTCTGAGTTTCTCGTTTAGTTCAGTTCAGTTCTGTAGTTGCCTGCCTTTTTGAATGGACATTGGTTTTGAAAGAGAAATAAATCCTTTTGAATGCTCCGCCTGTCAGCCTGTTCTGTCTAGACCTGGGTTCTCTGACCCCCCTCCCTGCCCGTAACAGTGTAACTCCCGTTGTGGTGCATAGCTGTATACTGAAGGTACTCATGTCACTGTCCGCAAAAACTCAAATGTTTGATGCAATAAAAGAAAACGGAGGAAAGTTTTGAGCAAGTGCGCTGTTCTTTCGTTGCAATGTGCATGCTGACACAGCACTGGTGGCAGCTAAATATGGCCCTGAAGGGTTGCTCTGTGAGCCTTGCTGACGCAACCTGACAATGTCTGACTTCTATCCATTTCACTAACTGAAAGCCCAACTTAAACATCAATGGACCAAGTGCATTGAAGATAAAGGAGACAATGTTGAAAAATAATGCAAGAACAATCTTCCTCCTGTGACGTTTTCTGGTGAGGTTGAGAACTTTGAAGTACCGTTGTACAGCTGTAGTCCTGGCATGTTCACTGGGTTATCAGAAAGCTTTACTGTCTTACAGAGGTACATGCACAGCAGTATAACTGTAGTTTTGCTTTTCTATGGTAGCTAATTGACGACAAACTTGATTCAAATGGCTCACATTTGACTCTGAGCATGAACTCACACCACAGACTGTATACAAAGATGGATGACACTTCTTCCCAGTGTACAAACGTGAAGTCAAAAAGAAGCCATGCTGTCTAGCACTACTGAAATTTTGGATACACGTCTAGAAACCTGTCAATGCGTTCAATTTTATTTACAGTCTGAGTATTGGAAGCTGTGTTAATCTGTAATAGCTGACAGCTTGTCTATCTGTACACCAAAAACATTCTGACCTCTCAAAGTGTAAGTATGACATATCTGTAAATCAGTTCTGCTGAAGTCTAAATAATAGCTGCAAATATCTCTAAATACAATCTGAGTCGCTGTGTCATTGGCTCTTTGTCAAAGCATGTGAACAGAGTTAGCAGAAATGTGGCTGCTGTGGTGGATAAGATAAAATGCTATGAAAAAGGAAGAGCTTATAAGTAAAGTGTTTGAGGAAAACAATTTGACATTTAAAATTCAAGATGTCTTAAAAGGACAGTGTAGAAATCTTAAATGAAGGTGAAATGAAAATTATCTCAACTAGAATAATGAACAGTCAGACCTAAACTATAATAATCTGAAACTGGGATTACCAGTCATAATTCAGTTGCAGATATCAGCAGTGTGAATTGTGAATATCTGCAGCTATAATGAAGTATCTGTTGAACGAATGGGAACAGTGATGTCATTTGTAATGGAAGAATGACATTGTAAAAAAGTTCTGAAATGTTCTTTAAGACAAGAAAGAACTAAATTACAGATGCATTGTTTCTAAGGGGTCCTTGGTTTACAACGTCCTCGACCTACGGCAACTGGTACTGGTAATACTTGGAACTGGTAATGTGGGACTACTTGGCGAGTGGAGTGGACAAATACGTCATCATGCGGCGCTATAAGAGGAAGATGGCTTTGTTTTCATTCACCGGTTGTACACCACGTTGGATTTAGTGTAAAGTGTTTCTATGATTTTACCACTGTGTTATATACAGGGGGAGGAGAGCGTGAGTTCCGACTTACGGCAAAAATCGACTCACATTGCACCGTAGGAACGGAATTCCGACGCAGGTCGAGGACCCCCTGTATTAAATCTAGCTGATAAATGTTAAAATGCCTGCCATGTGTTAGTGAATGTATACTACATACCACAACCTAGTAGTATACAGTGAAGTATGTGAAAATCACTCTGCTTTTAAGATGGCTAGGGCAACATTTATTTGGCAGCTGACAATAATTTCATGAACATAATAGTTTTATATTAAACTCTATGTGACATCGTTTAGTGGTTATGAGATTGTTCAAATGAACTGCCAGCTTTGGTTGCTTATTTAGCTCATTTCAACGTTTAAAACAAGAGTGTGTTAGTTTTTGGCACAAATCATTACTAGTATGAAACTGTTGTAGAAAAAGGGACTTTATTTCATGTACTTACTCTTGCAGCCATTCAGCTTACAAACCTTTTGAGGTTTCTGCCATTTTTCTTAACTTTCCAAAGCTGGGGCATGTCCCACTGCATTGTGGGATGCAGTGCATCATGCAGATAGTTTAAGTGGTATACTTGTATTTTGGATCAGTGTATTACTTATCTTGGTATTTGAAAATGCTGGAAATTTCCTAGTACATTGTACACTTCTCACCATTTGTGGTCAGAATAAAGATGCCAGTAAAGCTAGGATATGCGATTTTGAAAGTAGAGCACAAGTGAAGGGTCATCCTATTAAAAACACTCCTCTTTAAAAAAAACAAACAAAACTAAGCAAAAAACCTAGAGCAGTGATGTTCTTAAGACAACACAATGGCAAAGAGCTTTATTTGATTCCTTTATTAGTTCATAAATTAAGATATAATCACATTGAATTTGTTGTCAAAGGATATATTGTTTGAGTAATTTTGATACTTCTATACTAACTATATATAAAATAATAAAAAACTAATTTCAGGAGTGATTTTCTGAACTAGACATATGGTTTTATTTTCTGTTGTTCTGTTTCTGCAAGTATATTTAACAGAGAAAATGATTAGAAACTATCAGGAAGACAGCGTAGTTCCAATGAGCTTGATTTAAGCTCATTGAGTTTACTGTGATTGGATCTGACTAATGGTAAAAACAAAAAAAATGAAAACCAGTCAACAGTAAGAGGATCTGGTGGACTGACAAAATTTGGCTGAATATTTGGAGCACAGATCCACAAACGGAACAGAAACATAAAATATCTAAATCACATCATATCCCAAATAGTCATGCAGTCAGGCACTTTATGTGAGTAACATATTAAAAAGTAGATTTTTTTTCTGTGAGTTAATATGATTTGTGTATTTGGATGCAGATGTCCGGTTGAGAAAGTAAGAATGAGTGCAATCATAATGGGATTTCCTTCTAAAGTCTCATTGTGTTCTTCGTGTTCTCAAATGCTGATTAACAGACTGCTTAAATTTTTGGCTTGTGCTCACTCAAAACCTTTGTCGTCCACATCCATCCGTACGCATCAAGTTGCATTTACCTGTGAAGGCCTGCCTGCAGTCCTTTTCTTCCCTCTCTTTGATCTTTTTCCAGCTGCCATCCTCTCTTCTTCTGCTGCCATTTTCCTCCTCTTCCTCTCTGACAGAGATGATCTCTGATACTGACACACTGTGACACACACCTGGACAACACACACATATATACAAAGTTTGTTAGACACTGTGTAGTCAAAGAATCTCACAAATTATCTGTGATAGAGCAAGTTCACATATTAGTTAAAGAAATTAACTGAAGCCAGTGGTATCCTGGAAAACAAGAAATAAATCTGGAAATGCCCAGAGTATAACCTAACGCTAACTTGCACTTTCTAAGTCAGCAAATGGGAGCGTGCCACTAGTGTGACATTTAAATAAAGACTTTACAAGCAAATCACCTGAGGTTTTTAGTTTCCAGTCAACTCTATATCTGTGTCATACATTTACCACTTGTGCATGACTTTACATAATGATAAGCCTGTGGATGGGCTGGAATCTCAGATGCACAGATGCAGCTTTCAGGAGTAAAATTACACAACTGTGTCCACGGAGATGACTGAGGAAAAACTGAGAAACATGAGACGTAGCATGGTGTCATCAACCACTTTTCTGTTATTCTGTTTCCACCTTGAGGCAACACAGCAACTGGTCACACAATGGCATTTGGGGTTTTCATTTACAATATCCAAATGAGGTCAAAGTGAGAGCAAACCCTTTGTGTCTGGGTTGCATTTTTATGCAACACCATCGCCTTGCTTAAGGCTGTGATTGTTTTCCATGTTGATTATTGCATTATCAATTGACCTACAAAACATAAAACTATAAGAAAGACCATCACAAAATTGTCTTGCCTCAGCAGCAATTCAAAATTCAAATATACACAGTTGTTCAAAAGCTTGGAGTCACCCAGACAATTTCATGTTTTCCATGAAAACTCCCACTTTTATTCATGTGCTAACATAATAGCACAAGGGTTTTCTAATCATCAATTAGCCTTTCAACACCATTAGCTAACACAATGTAGCATTAGAACACAGGAGTGATGGTTGCTGGAAATGGGCCTCTGTACCCCTATGGAGATATTCCATTAAAAATCAGTCATTTCTAGTCATTTACCACATTAACAATGTATAAGCTGTATTTCTGATTAATTTAATGTTATCTTCATTAAAAAAAATGCTTTTCTTTCAAAAATAAGGGCATTTGTATGTGACCCCGAACTTTTGAACGGTAGTGTATTTAATTTCTTTTTATATAAAATACGGAAAAGCCACAATTTAAGACAAAACCTTGGAAAACCTACCTGAAAAATGACTGATTTGCATAAAGATGGAAAGGGTTGTAAAGTAATTTCAATGAGTTAATATGTTAATCAATCTTCAGTTAGATAAATGGTCTATAAATAAAGAATATTTAGTTCTGTGGCTACTCCTTGCTAAGAGAACTCTAACAAGAGGCTCGATGAAGTAAAAAGAGAAACTGCTATTAACACCACTGTTCATGAGTCTACCATTTACAAATCATTAAACAGGCATGGTGTTGTATGGTAAAACACCACAGTCACTGCTTTTCAAAAAAAAACTAACATCACTGTCCACTTAAAGGTTGCTGAACAGTTAAACGGTACTGGAAAAATGTTTTGTGGACTTAGGCAAGTCAGGTTGAACTGTTTGTAAAGAATAGGCTGTGCTGCACATGGTGTAAAAAAGTCACATAAAATGGTGAAACATGGTGGTGGCAACATCATGATCTGAGACTGCCTTGCTGCCTCTGGGCCTGGACAGCTCACCATCATTGTGGGTAAAATAGTTCTCAACTTTATCAAAGTTTATTTTAGGACAATGTGACGTTACAGAGTTA
Organism: Amphiprion ocellaris; assembly: GCF_022539595.1. Taxonomy (NCBI): domain Eukaryota; kingdom Metazoa; phylum Chordata; class Actinopteri; family Pomacentridae; genus Amphiprion; species Amphiprion ocellaris. Next base: position 30,768,350 of record NC_072768.1, read on the forward strand.
CATAAGTTCCAGGGTAATGCAGCAGGACAATGACCCTAAACATCAAGGGCTTCCAACTGAAAAAAGTCTGACTTATGCAGTGGCCAAGTCAGAGACCAGACCCTAACCCAACAGAGATGCAGAATATTCTGAAACTGGAACAGTTCTAATTGTTTGTGTGCTATTATCTTAACCACATTGTGTCTGTCCAGTTAAATTTAATCATAATCAGGTAGTTACAAAGGCTTCAGATACTGTCCATCTGAGTATGTTGCTTTCTGAAAGACAAGGAACAGCAAAGAACAGGAAATACTATTCCTTTACAAAACTTTTGATGAAGCGTTTTTTTTCTTTGTAAGCAGCAGCATGTTGATCTACAAACTGAACAATCTACAGAAGGCCAGCAGGGTTACTAGAACTACTCAGCCCAACTACACATCAAACACTGAACCATCACTACAGGGAGGACAGCATGTTTCTGCTGGATCTGATACCGATGAATGCGCCATCAAAACTCACATTTTCTACTTGTCTGAAAACACACAGTTTATTCCAAAATGTGATTTTTAGTCATTAATTCAGGCTTATGATTTCAGCTATATTTACAGTAGTTTGGCGGATCAGACAATGATTCCAGTCAATTGTCTTCATAAGTATTTTGCTGAAAGTTAGGATTCTATTCACTTTTTCATCATTTTGGAACAAAACCGTTGAGTTTGGGGAGCACACTAACAGAGTTCAGAATTCATCCATCAGACACAGAAACATGTTCTAACAGCGGTACAACAATCACTACACCTCTGGTCGGCAGGTGGAGATGACCTACTACATTGTGGGAACTAAATCTCCTACCTGAGTCTGGTCGACGAGGGAATGAAGGAACACAAAACCCTGCAGGAGAACCACAGAGTTATCAAACACTCCTCAGAGCAGCGTTTGACCAAGAGAAAGTGAAACTATGCAACCGTCCAAAAACGTAATTTTCCCAACAGCTGGTTAACTGAGGTGTACTGCAGGAATGCAACTAGCAAATCATCTTGTATATAGAATGTCAGAAAAAAGGCCTGTTTCCACAGATCACATTAAGCAGCCTTGATTTTTCTGACCAACCATCCAAAACTATCAAATGTGAAAAAGAACAGCATCAAATCCTAAAATTTGAAATTGAGAAGAGCAAGTATTTCAGACTTCATCCATCCATTGATTATCAATACACTACTTAATCCTCATCAGGGTCATGAGGGCTGGAGTCTATCCCAGCTGTCTGAAGTCGATATTTAACATAAAAACATTATTTTACGTTCCTTTGCTTTTGCCCATTTCCTAATGTAGTCTAGAATTGTCAACGTGTGCTGGTATATTCTGCCTTACATATGGCTACAATAAACAAAGTACAACAAGCAGGAAGGAAAAACTTGACCAACAAAAAGCCTCAAAGAAGAAGAGCAAACATACAAAACTTTGGCATCTGAGAGACAAATGAATCGTTTTCAAGTAGGAAATTTGTAATTATTCTTTAACGTTAGTTGGCATTGTTCATGTTTTTTGCCGTCTGGAGGCAAAAGCTATGAAAGAAATGGAAACAGCTGAGTGAGTTAAATGTTTACTATGTCAGAAATACTGAAAAAAGGAGTTTTCATCACTCATGATGCCCAAAACTCCGGTTTTCAGCAAAACTGTTTTTATTTTTCGATTTGTCATTTCAAAATGTAATCTTTTATTCCATGTATTATTCTTCTTTGTCAAAACCTGGCGCCTACACTACCCATGATGCAACTTGTCTGCCCACAACAGCTCGTGCAGCCTCGAGGGACTAGCTTCAAGTAGAGATCTCAAAGCCAAGTCTAAGAATTCTGTATCCTGTCATTGACACGGTGGTATTAATATCACACTATATAATTGTCAGTACATGTTGTACAAATAACAGCAGCTGCTCTCAGCAGCAACGGCAGCACACAGGAATCAGGCCACACATTAAAGATTCACAAGTGACATACAATCGCAGCTCAACACACGCTGCTGTCTGTATCAGGTTTACACACACACACCAGGGAACACAAATCTAAGTGGATGATAAACAGCTGGACTGTGATCAGCTCAGGTTCTGACTCAGTATTAACCTGCTGACAACAAATGGGATCATGCTCACAAAAACAGCAGCAGGTAGATCACCTGTGCTGAAGATGGTCCACAAATCTACAGGCATGTAGACCTAAAAATGTTAACTACAACTCCCAAGGTGCATTTCAGGGAGAAACATCCAGCGTAGCTTTGTAAATATTCAATAAGTCGTGAGCAGGTTACACTGAACTCGAAAGCTGCCTCAACCATCTTGTTCTGCTGATTTGAATACTCAAATGGTCAGTTTGCATTGCTTGACGGCAGCTCACATTTCTGGCTGAGGACACACCTGCAGGTAAAGGACTGTTCCATCAGCAGACCTGTAAGTAAACTCTGAAATATAGAGAAGCTGGAAAAGCACTCAGACAGCGCAATACTCCACCAAGTCTGTTCATTCTCCCATACGGCATTGTCAGAAATGCAGCATTTGTTTATCAGAAATGCAGCATTTGTTTATTAGTTATTGATGATCAGAAATCATGGCAACATAGAATGTGGCCATTGAATACAGATGTACCCACGTGACCTAAATATGTAGCAGGTGGCGGGAATTGATGGGACTTGGAAACATTCCCACAACTCAATCAATTGTTCCTTGTATCATTTCCGATAAGTCCGCAGTGGTCGATTTGTAGTAGGATCGCAACCATGTAATCGTCAGGAGGCTGCTGACGTAGTCTTTACTTGTTGTCATAAATACAGTGATGCCTTGCCGCTATCTCGCAGTGATACAGAAATCTTTAACAAATTTGTGGATCCAGACTATATACTGCATCACTTCCAAAATGTAATCACTTGGTCCTTGTGTCATTTCTGACATTCCCTGAAAATATCTTTGAAATCTGTTTGTCCGTTTTTGAGTAATGTTGCTAACAGACAGACAGACAGACAGACAGACAGACAGACCAATGCCGATCTTCACATAACTCTGCTGCATTCCTTGGCGGAGTAATAACAAGTTCACTGTACTCTACATGTTATTTTTTGCAAAGTGCTCCACCCAAATAGTGAAGCCACGAAGCTGATCAACATCAATCAGTCATTTTCAACATTGGATACACCTACAGCAGCATAAAGCTGCCATGGAGTCAGTGAGTTAGCAGTGGGCTACAACTTTAGCCCCATTTTTCTCTTATATTTGAATGCATATTTTGCTAATTCACATTATATTAAAAGTTTGCAGAATTACCTATCAGTAGTTTCTTTTAGTAATGTACCCATGAATGTACAGACAACTATCACCAGACTACTTAATGCTATGAAAAATTTAAAAAGGTGATTCACAGGTTGGGTCTGATGTAAGATGTAGGAATCTTGGTTTCTACGATTTCAAAGCAGGTACTTGTACCTGAATATTTGTTAAGATACAGATATATTCCACGAGTATAAGTCAAACTGAATCTAAAACAATGTGTGGCACATCTGTGTGTAAAGATTAACAGGCTAATCTTACTGGGTTTTTTGTAGGTAAAATGAGAATTTACATAGCAACCAAACAAATCAGTCGATGCTGATCATTAGACACTGAGTGGGACCAAAGAAGTCATGATATCACTATGAGTAGTTACAATGAGCGCAGGGTTATTAAATAGTCACCTGTAAATGTGTCTGCTTTTTGACTGACAATACAATGAAGAGCTGGATGATTCAAGAAAACACAATGTAGTCATAAATTAACAGCAGACTGTTTTTACAAGGGAAGTGAGTGCATGAAAATCAGGTTATCCAGTACACTCCAGGTCAGATGTGTCAATCAGCAGCAGCGGAAACACACTGATTTATATTTAACATGTGCACATTGTGATCATGGGACTCAAATAGAAAGCTGGTGTGAGCAAAACTGGGGAAATGTATTTTCTTTCATCATTTTGAAATTTGATGATGCATCTGATCAGTTCTGACTAATGAGGGGGGCAATTTTCTATACTGTATTTAATATGTTAGGGGAAACAACTTAAGTGTTTGATTGTAGTGCGTAGAAACTACAGCATTTCCTTTAAAACATAGCAGCGTGGGCGTTATAAACCAGTACAAGCAGAGTACATGTACCTCAAAATAACTCTCACGCCAGCGTTAACAGATGATTTTGGGTACCTATGAGCAACAAGCTTTGGATGCGTACATCTTTCAGCCTCTCAGAATTTTATGCTAGTCTCTGCAATATGTAAGTCTTTGAAGATTAATGTAGCATCACCACAGAGCAAACAGCTAGCTTGTATGTAAAGACGTAGTGCAGTAATGGCATCCTTAGCTAAGAGTCAAGTCACACTCCCTGTGTTTGTGTGTTGTAAGACGAGCTTCTATATTCTTCTATAAGAGGAAGTGTAGATAAGGTGGGGGAGTGTCCTGTTAGAGTCTCTTTGGGACCATGGGACAGTGGCTGTGTCTTTGTTTTGTTTTTGTTTTTCATTTTAGATAGCAATAGCAATTAGTAGTTAGCAGTTGGTAGTTGCATCTTAGATGAAGTCTGCTTGTATAGTCTCTGTTGTGAGCTTGGCTTAGGTAGTGAAGCATTTTAGCAAAAATTAGCGGTTAGCATGTAGTACTAGCAAGTTTGGTGAGCTGGCTTGTATAGTTTCCTTGTCAGTGGTATGTTTGCTTTGGACATTGTAGTAGTCTTTCAGCTAGCTTTAGCATTTAGAGTTAGCACTAGCAGGTTTGGAGAGTCTACATGTATCATTTACATGTCACTTTCTAGCAGTCGGCACTAGATATTCAGCATCTTGCACTAGCTAACTGTTAGCATCGGCACTGGTCATTACCTGTAGCATCTCCTAAATGCGCCTGGGTAAGTTTAACGTGGCATGTGGATTGTGTAGGAGCAGTGTAAACTGGCACTAGGGGCGTGAATCTGGAATGCCACAGTTCACCGCCGAGCCTCCTGGAGGTGTTGTGGGACTAAATAGGCGAAACACCATTGAAGGGAGGTTTCCACCTGATGACCCCTAGAGATGTGTTAGGAGTCACTGCTCACTGGTGTGTATAGTAATTGGTCAGGGATCCTAGGTCCTTCATTGAGTACGCATCTTTCTTGTTTGGAGCACAAGTGCCTTGTGTTTAAATTAACTATGCTTTATGTAATGTTAGTGCATTAGTGCAGGCTGGTGCACGTGAGTCCCTCCCACTGAAACTATTTATAAGCAGACTGAGAGTGACCTCCCACATTGCACTGTGGAAGTGCAGTCCAGTGTTTAGTAACTCAGTGGCCCAAACAATGAACTTTTACAGCTGCACTCGATTCATATTAGCTCATGTTGAGAGACTTCCCTGCTGTTTTGCTGCTCTCCTTCTCTGATATGTGTGTCTGTTGCCAAACTACATGGTCTTTGTTCCAGATCGATCCTCCTCCATAGACTGGTTAGTGTGGACACACAAACACACAGTGAAGCGAAGGCCAGATATGTCGGTGAAGATAGCATCAAAAGAGTTGTCAAATACTCATTACGGCTGCAGCTCAGCGCGGCTGTAAGCAGCTTTACAGTGAGTTTCAGCTCATTTTTTTACCTAGCCATCTGCAACTTCACATACAACTTCATGTCCTTCCTGTGGAGCATTTAGCAGCTAAAAGACAGATATTTCCCTCAGGAGTTTGTAGACGCAAAAATAAATGAATAAATAAATAAAATCCAGTTATAAGAATGAATATTGGACTTAAATTCATCAGATGGAACGAAGCAACAGAGTAAATATATGGTTGTGTAATTATGCATCTAAGCCACTGAGTCCTGCCCTGCTGTGAGGCTACAGTCTACTGTTCAGTCATTTAAACACACATACTGTTTGTGTGTCTAGAATAATGCAGAAAATGTGTGATGTTTGTACAGTTCCTCCTCTGCCTGCAGCCTCCCTGTGACCTCCACATATTGTGTGTCACACTGGATGTTGCGTTATGTAAGCGGATATATCATGTCTCATGTGTTGCTCCAGTCCAGTACCACTGCTGCTAACTGTATTATCAACGGGTCCAAACCCGGTCTGTGTCCACCAATGGGTCCTCCGTGTTCCCCAGTAGGTTCTCTGTGTCCCCACTGCCCTTTGTTTATCACACAGGATGTTACGGTGCGTTAAAGGCCGACAGAGTTACACGGACACACAGGCAGGATATCTTACTGGGTCTGAACGGGTGGTACACCGGGCTGGAGACGCGTCTCTTCCAGGTGAGCTGGGACCGGCTCAGGCTCACATCGTACGTCGTGTTTCTGACGCGGAGCTCGGACAGCAGTACCAGCCTGCTCGGCCTCTCCATCTGCGTCTGCCCGTCCTGCTCCGTCCTTCAGCCGGCTGAGGAGGCAGCAGCAGTCCGGGTACGGTTAACTCTCCCCGGGCATGTTCTCTTTGAGTCTCCAGAGAAGCTCCAGACACCGACAGCAAGCGTTTCTGAAGCAGCGGAAGAATCAGGCTGTGTCCGTGTAGCGGATTCCTGCTCGGGATGTTTTTCTCTGACAGATAGCGGTTCTCAGCGGATGTAGGAGGAGCTTTGTGCTGCGTTCATGTGATACACGAAAACTTGGACTAAATTTCTTAATAGCAGTGTTTTTCATTGTGCTGTTATTCAAAAGTTTTGGCAGGATGTCAGTTTCTTGACAGAAAATCAGTTGCACAATTTAACGTAAGAGATTTTGACGTTTTTTTGGCAGTAATCTTACACAACCTATTCGATTATCGTGTATTATTAAAATTCTTACTTTCTGCACGAAATCAAAAGAATAGAAACTGAATGCTTTCCCATTGAATTCTACATGTAACTTTTTTTTATAATTTATTTATTTTCTATCTTAATCTATTATCATGCATTTTATTTCATACATGTAATTCTTCACATTTTTATTTTATATTATACTATTTCATTTCTACCTTAAGCATATGAAAATTTAAAATATACTTGCAGTTTTTAAAAATATTTAAATAAGGTCTGATACATGACTTTTTCATATATTATATGATATTTTAAAACTCCGTTTGGTTAATTTAAAAGGTGGTTTGATGTTAATACAGTCAGTATGTTTTTGCAATTTGTTTTTAGATTGATATTTAAACAAACAAACAATAAACTACATGACTTCAGTCATCTGTCTTCAGAAAAGTTATCGATGTCACACTCGTTAGTGTTCTCCTGAATGACAGTAATTATCTAAAGTGATTCTATATTTTACATCTTTTCCTAAAGAAAGCTGTTCCGGCCGCATTACCACCAGTAGATTATTGGAGAATGGCATATTGGTGGTCAGTTAACTTTACTTTAAGACTGTCGGATAAAGATGTCAGATTGAATCACACCATAGCTTCTTCTTCTCTAAACCTTCTTTCCATCAAACAACTGCCCCAGTTTTAGAATGTTACAAAAGCATGTCAACTATCGCTTTGTTGGGTTGTCTCTGAATTGTCCAAATTCCATCTCTAAACATAGCCAATGAAAGCATCACAAAACTGTTGCGTGTGTCGTCATCACGTCCTCTGACTGTCATGCAGCTGAAACAAAGCTCCTCACTGCTGGACTTTACAGGCTTTTGTTGCGTCTCAGGTCTTGTGGTTTATGTTGTCAGTGTTATTATGATGAAGACTCGGACATCAACACCGATCTGATCACATCTGATGACATGTTTCATTTAACTTTTTACAGTTACAGTTTACAGTCATAGTCCTCAGGGTTACTTTTATCACCAAGTTCAATTCAATTCAATTCAATTCAATTCAATTCAATTCAATTCAATTCAATTCAATTCAATTCAATTCAATTCAATTCAATTCAATTCAATTCAATTCAATTCAATTCATCTGGAAGAGAACAATACAAACTTGGAAATCACACATTTTACTATTCAGTATCAGGTCTTCCATCTTGCCTTTGTACTGTTTTTTCAAACCAACATAAATAGATAGATAGATAGATAGATAGATAGATAGATAGATAGATAGATAGATAGATAGATAGATAGATAGATAGATAGATAGATAGATAGATAGATAGATAGATAGATAGATAGATAGATAGATAGATACTTTATTAACCCCGAGGGAAATTCATGTAGGATTGAATAAAACTGATCCAGATACAAACTTTTCAAGATGCCGTCACTTTACATGTTTTTTTTGAAGCAACAGAAAGCTGCACAATAAAACAAGACAAACATCCCTTTCAATTTACAATTTCTTTTAAACAGTCAGACCCCTCCTCTGACCCACATAAAACAAATACAAAAGAAATACATAATTCACAAGTAGATTGTGGATATTTTGAACGTGTTTTAAATCATAAAGGAAATAAATGTAAAATTTTTGAAAATAGTCAACAAAATAAAAACAATGTCAAAGTTTTGCCATTAGTGAAGAGACCAGTTTTTGAAGCTCTGCTCTTAGAAAGCACAATGACACAATTCAGTGATGAATAACAATTAAAGTTAAATGGAATATTTGTGTTTTATGAAACGTGAAAGGCTTGATGTTTTGTTCCTGAAAATCTTCTGCTGTAACCAGGTTTTACTGTATGTTTTGGACCCAGTGGATATTGTCATATTTCTGAAGGACCTGTAATAAATCGCGCTTGCGTGCACACACACACACACACACACACACACACACACACACACACACACACACACACACACACACACACACACACACACACACACACACACGCACACACACACACACACACACACACGTTCATTCTATAGTAAATACAATGTATTATGTAATAACATGCAGAGCATTTCATCAGTCAATGCTTCAAAGACAATTTATGAACTATAAACATTCAGACTGTCCATTTCTGCATTGTGAGGTGTTAATGTAATAATGGAAATAATGGAATGACAACAGTTTGGATAGTTACTGTTCTGCTCCTCTGCTGAGGAGGACTATGTGATACATGGTGAACTGTAAGTGGAGATGCTCAGCTGTTCACCATCAACTGTCTCGTTCACTGTTTCTGCATGTGCTTCTGTTTCCTTTCAGGAGGTCAGTTCGTTCAACGCAGCTGTTCTGTCCTGTTAAAGCTCTCACCAGCCACAGCTCATTAGTCTGGGGGAAGTTTTATGGGGGATTTCGTGACACTAACAAAACCACAGAGTGCATTTTGACCAGTACAGCATCCTCAGATGTTCGGATCAGTTCCCACTTTGATGTCAGGTCTTCACCGTCTATCACCATCAATAGGGGAAGGAGAGCTCAGATCTATTCTTAAGCAGAGTAGTAATCAAATTACGGGAAAAAAAATCAACAACTATTTGACACTTTGATTTATTTATTTATTTTGCTTTATTCTATCTATCTATCTATCTCTCTATCTATCTATCTATCTATCTATCTATCTATCTATCTATCTATCTATCTATCTATCTATCTATCTATCTATCTATCTATCTATCTATCTATCTATCTATCTATCTATCTATCCATCTATCCATCTATCTGTCTGTCTATCTAGCTATCTACATATATATGTCTTGTGTGTTTTTATTCTTTGTTCTTATTATTACACCACCAAGGAACGCTTTTCAGCAGAAATGATACAAGGAATGAGCAGCCTTGGTGGAGTACTGCGCTCCATAATTGTGTTTGTGACAAATAAAGGTCTGGAATCTTGAATCTTGAATCTTGAATCTGAAATTTACAAGTAAAAGTTTAGGCTATTATCGGTAAAATGTGCTTAAAGGATGAAAGTAAATACGTTGTTGTGACTGATATATTATTATATATCATAAGTCAAAGTATTTCCATCTGAAATACAGTGGAGTACAAGTGTAGCAAAGTACAAAATGGAATTATTCAAATAAAAGAGTTCAATACCTAAATGAGGTGCTTTAGAAACTGCTGTGGCAGTCTTTTACAGTCTTATATATCCATTTGATTTGTAAAACCAGTTCAGCCAGGCATTTAGAACACGTGCATATACAATAAACAGATGAAGGACGAGCTATTTATATCAAAACACATCTTAAGTTGATGCTCTGTGTTCGATGTGAATAGAAGCTTCCTCCAAAGATCCTTTCAGTGGCGAGGTCAGAGTAATCCTAATTATCACAGAGATGCAGCAGTAAATACAACCATTTGTTCATATGAGAATGTAACTATTGTTTTAAGACAGATTTTCTTTTAAAGCTGTCTCAAGATGCATTTTTTTACAGCTACAGTTGAGTGTCTTTCTTCAATAATGTGAATATAAAATTACTTTAGTGACCGTAACAGCAGCAGTATGTGTTGGACAATAAAAATCTCAATCTTTTCAAAGGCACTATAGTTCATTCAGACATTTCCAGAAGAGTTTCCATGATCACAAAAACATTTCCAGGTTTTCCAGAATGTGTCCTCTTCCAGTTTTCCAGCTTTTATTCAGAGACAGCAGGGGGAGCTGCTGCTACACTCACTGAGTAGCTGTCCCCACTTTCAGACGCTAGTTGTGCTTTTTAATATGAGCATAATTTGAACAAATAAAATTTCAAGCAGTCATAAATCTGAGCTCAACCATCTTCATTCTTCAGCTGAATCTGAAGTGAACAACTCAAGAAAATCCAGTTTTTAAATTCCTGAATAACACTTGAAAGCCTCTTTGCAGCAGCCCTTTTACCAGTTTAATTTCCAAGTGCACTTGGTGATGCTCACCCTCGTCTTTATTCCTGTTAGTTATTTAAGCTCAACATTTTCAATTAAACCAGCGTACTCATAATTCCAGGAGGCAGTGAATGGGGGTTTATATGTTGCACTACAATCTAGGTTCTCAAATAAAAGCAGGTGGATGTTTTTCTTTTAAATCTCTAATTAAGTCATGTGTTGCAGATGATTGGAGGGATGGATTTTCTCCGAATGACAATAATTTAACTTAATAAATTAAACTCTGGTCTATTTATTTATGCTTTGTATTTCAATGTCCTGATCAAACACAAACATGGACTATGTTAACTGGAGCTGATCAGGTTGAAAATGTACATTTGATAACCGGTGGTGAAAAACTGATCACATAAAAACCTAAAAACCAAATGCCTAAAGGACAGTACCGAAACAAAACTCAGGAAGGACACACAGCAATGCACAAACCCAGCCGATGATAAAGTGAAATATGTTCAAAATGACAAGCACCAAATCATTCACGACAACTCAACTGACCCCTTTTTAAAAGGTGTGTAAGCTTAAAATGATCCCAGGTTTTACTTGTGTTGATAAAAAGGAGGACTCATATGCAGGCACCTTGCAATTACTAAAAACAATCCTGTCAGTTTCTGCACTCATTTATAGATCAGTTAAGATGAGCAAATTTAATGGAATGGTCCCAACTTATCATTGTAACGGTCTGTTCTCATTGACTGCCTGTTTAAAATCTGAATTGCATGATTGCATGTCATTGTAAGAAGGTGATTGCTGTAAGATTGCAAATGTACATAAGGATGACAAATTAAAGGAAAAACATCTAAGCCCTTGAGCCCTATGGTGAGGTGGCTGTGTTATACTGTGGGGGACAGTCTGCTGTCATGATTTGTGTGTCTCTAGAGGAAGGTTCACCACAAATCAATATCAAGTTGTTCTGAATAATTATCTGTGTCCTGTGATGAAATATTTCCATCCTGATAGAAGTGGTCTCTTCCAGAATGACAATGGTTCAATCCTCAGGGCGCAGGGGGTCACTGAATGGTTGGATGAAAATACTATGAATTACGTTATGGCCTTCACAGTCACCAGAACTCACCCCACATCTATGACAGACTTGGGAATGATGGAACATCATCATAAAACATTAGATGAGGGAAGATGCTCTGTAAGAATGGTGTTTCATTCCTCCAGTAGAGGTCACACACTCCCACACTGAGACAGTGTGTTACAGGACCTCCTTACTAAGATAATTTACGCTGGGTTTTCTTTTAATTTGTCACCAGTGTATGTAAAGTTGCTTTGGACTACCATTCAAAAGTTTGGGGTCACCCAGACAATTTCACGTTTTCCATGAAAACTCACACTTTTATTCATGTGCTAACATAATTGCACAAGGGTTTTCTAATCATCAATTAGCCTTTCAACACCATTAGCTAACACAATGTAGCATTAGAACACAGGAGTGATGGTTGTTGGAAATGTTCCTCTGTACCCCTATGGAGATATTCCATTAAAAATCAGCTGTTTCCAGCTAGAATAGTCATTTACCACATTAACAATTTCTAGACAGTATTTCTGATTCATTTAATGCTGTCTTCATTGAAAAAAATGTTTTTCTTTCAAAATTCAGCACCTTTCTGTGTAACCACAAATTTTTTGAACGGTATTGTATATAAATGAAAAAAGAGAGGAGGTCAAGCAAGTTGAAACCCAAACACCTGAGTCTGATTGTGAAAACACTGATGTGAATCAGAGTCCTGGCCAAGCTGGACAACCATTAATTCACCTGACTGTGTAAATGTCATTAAGCTGGTTGAGTTTTATTCACCTGAGCACTATAATCACTAACATCTACCTGTCAGCATCCAAATCCCTCTAAAGAGCCAGTCCATCTGATCCATGGGATCCACATCATGAACCTTACACTATTCCTGTTTAAAGCTTGTTACACTGATTCTGAAGTAAAATGAAGGCCTCAAAAGTGATCAAAGTACAGCTCAGACTCATTGTATCATGTTTTTTTTCTCATTGTTACTCCCCTTGGATTTTTAAGCTTCGCTGTATAGAATTTTAAACTTTTCTTAACCTCACTGAGTAAACTGCAGCCATGATCTAGTGTTTATGAGTAGATTCATCCTGGCGCTCAGAGAAGTGTGCTTTACATTTTAAAGAAGGAAAGGACACGTTTAAAAAGTTTGCCATGAGTTTTCTGAATTGCATTTGAGTTTATTTCTTAAGGCTAATTCATCAGTGTAACACAGGCTGATTTCATAACTGTGTTCTGACTGAGGGGTACTGAAGACTTTCATTTGAAGACTTTGTTGTTTGGCCCTATGACCTCCGTTTGAGGTCGTCCAGCCAGCAGTCGTCCTCTCCTCCCCTGAGAGACGAGGAGCAGAGACGGATGAGTCCGTCAGGAAGCCCCTCTCCGGCCCGTGATGGATGCTGATGCCTCTGAAGCTTAGAGCGTTGTGAAAGAACAAGGCGGCCCGATGCTGAGGAGGGTGTAGGTCAGGATTATATATAGAAAACAGCCTCTCTATGATACATGGTGACACGGCCTGCCCAGCTGTGTCCACTCAGGTGATGTCATCTGAAATGGACGATGGTGGAGGAGCAGAGCAGCTGGCCCTGCACAGCTGATTGATCCCAGATAAACTGCGAGGCTGAAACTGCACCATGCAAGTCAAAGGTCATATGTGCCAGTACACAGAGAGCAGCAGCAAGCTAACCTCCAGAGGTCAGCAGGACTGATGCTAATAGAGGAACAAAATACAAAATGAAAAGCAGGAGTCCATGTGGATTTCAGCAGATGACAAAATGTATGTCATGTGAACGGCAGATACATGGAAAGCATTGAATGGGCTTCAAGATTTAATCGTTTTGTGGATTTTAGCCAACATGGCAGAAATCTGCCTGCCATTGCTTAATATTAAGACCAGCTCTTGTCTGCTAAAAGGCTAATGCAGAGTTCAGACAAGTCAACAGTTTTGTGACCCCAGAGCTGGTTGTACGGGGTTTGAATTACTTTAACAGAGCATCAAGTCAGTTGTCACTGTAAATATTTCACCTCCATTAGCCCATAAGCCTCCTGGTTTCTGCTAGGTTTGCATGTTAGCAGGCTGGTTTCTGCTCAGTTCACCTGCAAGCCATTAGCCACTTCAAAGACTTTTCCCTTTGCCTTCTTATTTCTGCTTTGCTGGGACACTTCTCAGTTGACTAATATACAAAATGCACGCACACACGCAAGCACGCACACAAAAGGTAAGTTTCCCTCAAAAAAAGGTAAGGTTACCCAAAACTGAAAAATAATGTACATTTCAGAATTATACAAAAAGGTCTTCTTCAAGGAACATGAAATAGGTTAACAACTTAAAGCTGTTCTGCAGCAATGGAGGTTGATCAAGCCTTGAAAGTTGGTGCTACTAAATCCTACATGTGTCCCAACTTTTCTTAATTACTTCCAACCCCCTCTGTCTGCATAAAAGTAGTGTTGGAACACACCGTGGCACCATATCCTCAAGAGTGTTATTTGAACAGTATTGTACTGCAGAAAGTAGTGTGTTGCTATAAAATGGTGAGGAAAAGGCAATTAACAATAGAAGAGAGACAGACCATCACAAAACTTAAAAATAAAAGTCTTTCATAACAAGAAATTGCCAAGAAAGCCAAGGTGTCAGTGCGTACAGTTTTTTTTACCATCAGAAGGCACTCTGAAGACCCAAAGCCATAACAGAAACAGAAGACAAGTTTCTGAGAGTCAACAGCTTAGTGATAGGCGGCTCACAGGACAACAGCTTCAAGTTGCAGCTTAATAGCAGTCATAGTAAGAAGTCTCAGGTTCAACTGTGAAGAGAAGACTTCCAGTTGCAGGTTTGACGGGTGGAGTTGCAGCAAGAAAGCCATTGCTAAGATGTCAGAATAAGAAAAAGAGGCTTGCCTGGGTCATGAAACACCACCAGTGCTACTGAAGACTGGAAGAATGTATTATGGACTGATGTATCAAAATTTTAAATCTTTGGTTCATTACGCCAGATTATTGTATGTGGTCGAATAGGAGAAAGGATGGTTCCTCAGTGTGTGACATCAGCTGTCAAACATGGAGGAGGAAGCATGATGGTCTGAGACCATTTTGCTGGATCCAGGGTCAGTGACTTGTACAGACTGAGAGGTACCCTGAACCAAAACGACTACCACAGCATTCTGCAGTGCCTCTGTACCACTGGCCTAAAAATCAGCTGTTTCCAGCTAGAGTACACATTTACTACATTAACAACATCTAGACTGGATGTCTGATTAATTTAATGTTGACTTCAATGAAAAAAAAAAGAACTGCTTGTCGTGACCCCAAACTTTAACGGTAGCGTAGGTAAAAAAAATACATTTAAAAAAAAAAACAAAAAAAACAAAAAAAACTGCATTCATGGAATGAAAGTGAAACACATCATTAACTATATTTCTCAGCTTGTTACCATCAGTCAGTGATTATCTCAATACTTGGAGCTCTGTATCATCAACATTTTGGAAACTTCAAATCTTTTTCCAATTTAACCACATGAACAAACCACATAAACACACCAGTGATCACTGTGTAAGAGCTTTATTATAAGTTAAAATATTAAAGTTCTTATTTTTCCCCCCGGCTTAGAGGTTTCTCCTTCACTGTGATTGGTCCAACAGCTGTTTCATGTTCCCACTGAGCACCTGCAACAAAGAAGCAGCATGACACCAAGCTTGATGTTCATTAATAAAAACTTTGTGTAGCCCTGTGATAGACCGTCTCCTGCCTTCACCCTAAGTCACCTGGGATAGACTCCAGCACCTCTATGACCCTAATGATGATTAAGCAGTGTATAGATAATGGATGGATGGAACTATGAGATTTTGAAGTCTATCCTGCCACATGGTATATAGGGCAAATGTTTAAACAAAAACACCTTCATAGGCCAAACCCAATGCAGGAAGTGGAGTCTGATCTGTTTTTTAAGATACCGACTGTGCTACTTTTGTTGTTTTAACATGTTGGCAAGATGAAATGGGTCTATTTGAATGTATACTGTTGGCATGTGGTATTTTGTCTCCAGTTATTCACAGTTTGCATGTGGTTTGTATAGTGGGTTCAAATGGAATAAGAACTGCATCCAACCAGCACAAACCAGTCAGCTGTCAGCTGCCTACCTGCTCCAGTCAGGTCACTCTTGATACTTGTGCCACAGCTTGTGTCACAGCAGGAACAGGCGTGATGGCTGCCACTGGCCTCCTTCCACCTGCCAATCAAAAGCTCCTGTTATAGCACCAATAAAAGGTCAGCTCAACACAGACATTTAATTTAAACTGTACTTGTTTCCTACCATACCCAGTTATTTCTGAAATGACAGAAGTTTTACAAATTGTTGATGTTACAAATACTATTGATTCAGTGAAATGTAACAAATGCATTCACATGGTTAAACAGGGACCTCAGTAATTCCAAATATCAACTACAATATATAAACTAAAAAGGCCATTTGTGATTTCTACAGGAGAGGATGATGGGAATGGTAGTGCTGGTGGTGTCTCACCCGTTGGAGAATGAACAGGCCTTGTTTATGGTGTCAACAGCTGCTGCTGCGGTGGCTCTCAAACTGCAGGTGATGTACATCTGAAGACACAAAGAAGCAGAATTAGGGCAATGGTGTGAACCCAGCAGCTGCCTAGTAGGAAATCAGTTCCATTTGTCTCACCACGCCGCTGTTGTCCTGCTGGAACTTGAACGCCTCCATCTCAAACTGCAGTTTGTCATCCTGAGATCGAGGCAAGAACTGAGAACTGGAGCCTGTCAGCTGACTGTCGAACAGACACCTGAACACAACACAGAGGACCAGCAGAATACCTTCAAGGGACCAAAATAAACGATTTAAAGTTTAAAGATCCAGACCAGCTTCAAGACATACAGTGGGGTTCTAAAGTGAGAGACTACATCAAAATATCAGTGCTTTTTATCCAACCCTGAGAAAAAGTAGGCAATTTGAGGATTTAGAAACAACTGTGAGAAGGAGCAGAAATATTTCAGGCCCTTCTCTATTGGAGCAGATTAACGCACCGATCATGTTAACTCCTTTGTACAAAGGTCAGATTTCCACGAGTTGTATCCTTCCTTTGAAGCAGAGTTTAGGTAACACTCAGCTGGATATAATCGACTCAGAGTCTTGTTCAACCAAATCAATCAGCATCTATTATTCACCTGTTAGAAATAGGACTGTGCCTCAAATCTTCAGCAGAACGTTGCTCACCAAATATAATGGTGATAGCGAGAAACATGACATCAGAACTAAGTCAAAGTGTCAGAAGATGGATTGTTGTTTTAAAACAAAGATTCTTTCTCGGCATCAAGCCATGACTGGACTGAATACTTCTATGGGGGCAGTGCATGGAGCTCTAAACACTTTGAATACAACTCATCCAGTCTTCACAAAGGAAAATCACAGACCCCAAGTAAGCAAACCATCAGAAAAAAAATAAAAAAAAACTCAATCCATCAAGCTTTGCTCACAGAGACAGAAAAACACCTGTGTTACAGATACAAGATTTCAAAAATAACGAAAACTCCAATCAGCAAATATTCTGTCAAAAGAAAGCTGTATAGTCATGGTCTCAGGAAGAGAAGCACCTCTAAGCCACTTCTCAGAAGGGGAAATAAGGACAAATGCTTTGGGTGGGCTAAGACAGAGCAGCATTTCACAGTGGATAATGGGAAATTACTGATGAATCCCAGTTAGCGATTAGTGGCTGTGAACAGGTACCAGGAGTGTGTATGTAGGGAGACCAACAGGAGAGGGAGGGTGACACCACAGTGGATCAGCCCCACAGGAAAACATGGTGTTCAGAAAATTCAGTATAGTGGATATCAAACGGACACCGCTCTGACCATGAAGAAGCAGCACTCCTTCAGAGACATGCTCTAGCCTCTGGTTTGCATATTTGAGGCCAAGGATCCATACTCCAGCAGGACAGTGAGTGTAAACACACCCAAAAGCCTGATAACCAAAGAAGATCAAGGAGTGTTGGCTGTCATGGGCTTTCCTCATTTTAACTGGTTGTGATGCATGCAGATACACATCTTAAACTGAGAGAAACTTTCTCTCTTCAACAGATGAAAATGCAAACCATCCTCCAGAATCAAACTGCACATAAATCATTCAGCGCAAGGGTTAAAAATAAAAACAAACAGGCATCATCACTATTAAAAACTAACCCGTTGTTTCCCAGGAAGGCATATCGAGGGACGGTGTCAATGTTTGGGACCACTGTCGCCACACAGCTGTCCACAGTCACTCTGAGAGGGACGTGATGAAATTGTTTGACTGAAGCTTCAAACCTCATCTTGTCTCCCAGGAGGAACTGAGCAGATGGACGAGGGAACTGCCAATCATCTGAGAAACACAGGACAAAAAGAAAACCGTAATCAGCAGTTGTAATTTGACCACTGTACTGCTTCAAAAGAAGCTGGCTTGAGGAAAGCTTTTATAATGGATGAACTGGAACAACAACCCACCAGTCATGAGTGTGAGGGAAAAGTAGAGATTCTCTTCTGAAGCTTTGGTGCCACTGAATGGAGTCCAGGTCGGCTTGAGCTCTCCGCTGCTCACGTCATGCTTCCTAAAGAAAAAGAAAATACTGAGAAAAAAAAAATACCTAAAGAGCAAACTTCCTTGGATAGCATGTTGACAGTTGGTAATCATCATGACTAAAAGAAAAGCTAAATCTGACCTCTGGTAGTGGCACTGAATGCTGATTGAGAAGTCTACGGTTCGGATGATGGGACTGTCTCCCAGAGGGCTGGGAGTGTAGAACAGTGTGAAGATGTAGATGAACGAGTCCTCAGACATCTGAAACACATTTTACTGATATGTATCATTCAATTGTTCTGTATTTTTCTCTAATGAACCCGCAGAAATCCCCTTTGCAGGTCTACTGAATCTTTTTTACTTCTAGTTTTGGTTTTCTGGCACATTTGCTGTCTGGCTTGGTCTCAGTGTTTGCAGCAGCAGGCCATCATTCTTGGCAAATGGCCTCTATGAACCCATTTTACCTGTCCAGCATTAAATTAAGTTGGAGAGCACTACAGGTGGATAAAGCCAAGGGGGCAGTGACATAGTACTTTCCATTAACCACTCAGCACAGCCACAAAATCCTGCGTGTAGACGACCAAACCTCTGCAGCGCCTTGCATGCAGACCAAATCAAAGCCACAAAAGAGACCGTATATTGGATTAACATTCATCAAGTGGACACAACCACCATTCCAATGGGATGATCAGATTTCTCTACATTTGCTGGATGTGGAAATAACCTGCCATTTTTTGCCAGTAGTGATAAAATAAATAAATTAGCCACTAGCAACTGCAGCTCGGTACAACAGGCCTGTCCATCTTTATATTTCTTCACATGTTGAAATGATAAACAGACATCTACAACAAGAGAAACTGTGGATGTAAAGTCTTTGGAAAGAGTTGTCGAAAACTAAAAAGGGTGACAACTGTTTTTTAACAACACAAGCAAAACAAAAACCTGACCACTGCGCCATAATGCTAAGACAGGCTAGCTCTGCAGTACCATTAATAGACTACATGGATCGACTAGTCATCATTTCAGTATAACTGATGATCATCTGGTAAAAATTATTTGTCAACATGCTGAAATGGAAACAAAAGAAAGTAACTAAACTGGACAGGACTTAGTGGTTTGATTTGGCTGCATACTTACAATGGTCAGATTATAAAAGCTGTGATCTAACAAATCAACTACAGTTTCAAATCAGCCAGATGTTACTGAAAACGTGCTTTCATCTGAACATTAGGGCCTCACCATCAGCTGGCTGCCACAACTGTGCAGCTCGGATTCAAAGACCAGGACCTCTGGATCCTCCCATGTGGAAGCACATCCTCCCAGTGTGAGGTCTGCAGCCTGGACTGGTTTACCAATCCCCAGCAGGTCTCTCTTGGCCTCCACTCGGACGGAGCTCTCCCCGCAGACGGCCGTGACGCTGTCAGCTGCTGCCGGTGGCTTCAGTTCAAAATTTGGAGGGAACTGAGGCTCCTCTTCAGCCGGTGGTTCTGGGAACCTCCAAGACAACGGTTCTTGAAAAGATTGCTTCTGTTGGACAGCTGAGATGGAAGTTTGTTAACTCTCAGTATAACCAGGTCTGACAGATATGTATTAATCAGGCAACAACAACCCATAAAACCTCTTTGTGGCAAAAAGTTAGAAATATACCATTTAAAAACACTTCCGCACTTCAGCGTCACCTGACACCAATGTGGCAACAACACTGGTAAACAATGTTTTCTGCCACCCTTCACAGTGCAGTAATGAGCGCTTGATGTACCAAAATAAGAAGAAAAACACAAAAATATTTTCTACTAACGTTAGGTGTACATTTATTTAGAAATCTTGTTATGACGTTTCAGTTTCATGAGAGAGAAGCTTTAAGGATGCAGACTGGTTGACATCCTGATCTCCAGTAAACTACAACACACAACTCCATCTCAAAGCTTTTCTCTACCACACACAGTTCTCAGACTGCATACTGTCTACTGTTAATATGACCCCATGGGGCAATGTTCTGTTTATTAGAAATCAGAAAGATGTACACATGTAAACAGCACATAGCTACAAATTTGGTTTAATTTAGTTGAAAAACGAAAGTAATAATAATTTAACACTCTGCTGTATGTATATTGGTGGTGATGTCAGCGTCACATGGTTTATCCCTGCCTGGGGCTGTTGTTTGTCTTGTTGCTTTTATTTGTTATTTTAGCATGTTTAAAGGTGTAGCTATTGGAATGGCATCAAAACAACAGTAAGTGTGATCTAGTTGCTACAAAACTGTAAAGCTCAGACATTTACAGTTGTGTGTGTAATGTATGAATTAAATTATGTGATAAATAAGTAAAGGAGTGGGCCAAATGTGATCTATTTTTCTCGAGAAATAGTCAGGGCTACATGGGAGTTAAACAGCTGCAATGATGAAATCAGGTCTGATCCTCAATGGAGAAGATCAATCTTCAATATGAAATTACTGAAAAATCAGGATGTGAGGATTCTTAAAATAACATCTATCAGTCTAAATTATTTTGACAAATAATGAGAATTACTGGATCTTTCTCTGCTGGAGTAATAGTTCCAGTCTTCAGGTGTCCTCTGGCTTTAGAGGCCCTGCAAATGCCTCCAAAAGTTTGTGTAGACAGTTTATACACAGCAGTGAATTGATATGATGCCTCATTTACATGACACAAGTCAATCTAAATTTGCACGTGAAACAGTTGAGTAACATAGAGGTCAACCATAAATGTTGCCATAAAGATAATAATAGGCTGTACTGTCATACAGAAGAACCCTGAAGGTGAAGCGCTATTCAGTTGAGTCACTGATCTATTTTTGGATGTTAGACATTTGCTCTTCTAATCTCTACTGAAACTCTAATATGACAGTTAATTCTGTTTCTGTGAATGCTGACTCCGATCATTTCAGTAGAGTCTCAGTGTTATACTTGAGCACTTCTCATAAGACAAGAAAAGGATCCATGTTGTGGACCAGATGTACCTGCTGGTTCTTGGACTACAGGCCGCTCTGGTCTCAGGCCTGTAAACCTGTGGTCTGCAGGGTGGACATTCCGGTAGAAGTCCTGAGCTGCTGCTGCTAAAGCTCCACAGAATAGGCAGAGAGGGATCCTGATTGTCAGCATCATGTCGATCATGTGTTTATGCTGTGTTTCATTTGTTTGAAACACACTCACCTGTGCAGCATGTGGCTTTGTAGAAGGGCACCTTAGCCCCGCCTACCATCTGATTGACCTGACGGCTCTCCGGCCGTGCCTCGTTCACCCACTCTTACAGCAGATTCACCCAAATTCAAACACTGGGATTCTAAATTTTAAATTCAAAAAATGTGTTCAAAGATGCAAAGGAAAATCTGCCAGACTGCATTTCGAGGAAATGGGTGTAAAATTATATTTTTGTCCACCTGTACGATATATTGGTTAGTTGCACAATAAAACAAAGCAACAGAGACACAACAACAAAAGCAAATTGTGCAAGTGATATTAAAAACCCTACAGGCTTGCAGAGCAGGTCTAGCAAATGTAATGATTCCACAAAAATAAGCAAAAATAAGCCACAAAAATAACAAACGTAAATAGGATCAAATGCAAATAATTGTATAATAATCTAAGAAACTTTTACCCTGTGTGCACATATAACATTTGTGAAACTATAAATAAACCTGTACGTGAAGGTTCAGTTTGACCTTGGAAACACATACACTACCACTCAAAAGTTTGGACACACCTTCTTATTTAATGATTTTCTTTATTTTCATGACTATTGACATTGCAGATTCTCACTGAAGGCTTCAAAACTATGAATGAACACATATGGAATTATGTTGTAAACAAAAAAAAAGTGAAATAAATCAAAACATGTTTTATATTTTAGACCATAGCTATAACTTAAAGAGACTGTGTTTGAACACAGAAAATGACAAGGATGGATGCTGTGCCAGCATATTCTACCACTGTACAACAGTGAAGCTAAAATATATAATACAGAAATTGATATTACGGCTATCATGCACTGGTGATGTAATTTTCAACCGATCAACTAGTAACCAGGGAGTGGAGACTTGGTACTGAGGTGCCTTGAACTTGTTCTTTGTACAGACCAGCTGTCACAGTCTAGGCTGTCTTAGACTGTCACAGACACTCGCTGTGAGCTGCATCAATTTCTAGACAACAATGATGCCTACTGGCCTACTGGTTGTCCCACTGACTGCCTGGGCCTTCATATTACATCTCCAAGTCCTGACCATACTGTGCAGACTCTGGCTGCAAGTGATGTCGGTCTGTTTCTGAGATGGCAAACAGTTATAATGGAGGGACTCACATATGCTAACATGTACAAAATATCTGCTATAACATACAACAGAGAAGTCATAGAGCGAGTGTTACTTCATGCTCACAGTTATTTATGATAACTGTTTGAGATGTTCAGTATCTTCCATGTTGTGCATTTATGCCAGAAAATAATTCCTGGATGGAAACTGGTCTTTCTAACATAAAACTTGGATGAGATGTGGCTTCAATGTCTTTTTACACTGTGTTCCAAATTATTATGCAAGTAGGATTTCAGCTAAATAAACATTTGTGTGTTTTTTCTCCTGTCTGTTTAAAACACACATAAATTTCAGACAGGTTTGATAGTTAATTTGGCAGTTGAGCCTAATTAAAGGGAAACTACTTAAGGAGGGTGTTCCACATTATTAAGCAAGTCACAGGCTTCATGCAATACAGGGAGAGAGAGACCTTTCTGCAGGTGAAAAGTGTGAAATATTGGAATGCTTTGAAAAGGTATGAAAACACTGTAAATGTCACTAAAACTTAACAGAAGTCATAGGACTGTAAAAACATGTGTGTGATTCAGAACACAGATGGGTTCGTTCAGATAAAGGTGTATTGAGGAAGATTTCTGTCAAGCAAATACATCGTATTAAGAGAGCAGCTGTTGAAAAGCCACTGCTGAGCAGCAAACAGGTATTCAAAGCTGCTGGTGTCTCTGGAGTCCCAAGAACCTCTCAATGCAGGATCCTTCAGAGGCTTGCAGTTGTGTGTAAAGCTGTATTTTGGCCATCCCTGACCAGTGCTCACAATGAGAAATGTTTGCAGTGTGCTCAGAAATACATGAAGACCAGTTTTACACCAGTTTTATTAACTGATGAATGTTGTGCTGCACTGGATGATCCAGATGGATGGAGTTCTGGATGGCCCCATGTTTCAACAACACTGATGTCAGCAGGGAGGTGGTGGAGTGATGGTTTGAGCTGGAATAATGGGGAGTGAGCTGGTAGGCCCCTTTAATGTGCCCAAAGGTGTCAAAATTACCTCAGCAAAATATGTGGAGTTCCTAACTTCCATGGTATAAAAAGAGGAATCATGCCTTCCAGAGGAAAATCAGTTTTCTGCAAGACAGTATGCCATCCCATGCCATGAGTCCTTGGCCCCTGTAGGCATAAAGGGAGAGAAAATCATGATGTGGCCACCATTATCCCCTGACCTCAACCCTACTGAGAACCTGTGGAGCATCCTTAAAACAAAGGTCTATGAGGTTGGGTCACAGTATACCTCAAAACAGCAGCTCTGGGAGGCAATTCAGGCATACGCAAATGAAATCCAGGCAGAAACTATATATGGACTCACAAGGTCAAAGAATGAGAGTTGCTGAAGGTGATATCCAAGAAGAGTTCCTACATTCCCATGTAATTTGACCTGTAAAGATGTTTTTGATTGTGAGAGCATTTATTTTGAGAAAAAAATATCTCCTCATGCAGAAAATATAACAGATTTCAGTTTTCCATGCTTTAGAATCTGTTGAATGCTTTGAAACTCTGTTGTGCATAATAACTGGGAACACTATATTTTGAATTATTAAAAAAAAAAAAAAAAATACTGTTGTTTTCATCTGAAGTTTTGTTTAGAAACATGCTGATTATAATATAATTATTCCCCAGTCGTAAAAATCGTACCAACTGTCATTTGCATTGGCTATTTAGGAAAAATGAATGTAAACAGCATATCCATAATCATTTGGAACACAATGTACACCTAAACTAATTGATACATATTTTGGTTACAGTCCCAATTACAGCATAAATTTATTACTATATGTGCCGACTTAGAAACAGACTTTCAGTGAGTTCATTTCAGCACATCAGCTCCTCGTCAGCACTTCTCACAGCCATCACGAAATGCTCGCAGGCAGGAAGGAGGCAGATCAAAGCTGTGGCACAGACCTTACCTCCAGACTTATCCTGGATCAGCTCGGCTCAGCGTGGATCAGCTCCTTCAGACCAAAAAAGTGTTACATCTGAGAGCAGTGCTCTGTGCCAGTCCAAATCCAAGCTCAAATCTAAGTTTTTTTCCTGCATTTTTCTTTTATGTCTGTGTCTTTGCTCTCTCTTTTATTATCATTGCAGCAGAACACCGCCGGATTTATATACAGTATCAATATGCTTTTCTATAGTCAACAATTCTGGAAACTGCAGAATTTAAAGGATTGAATGGTTGTGTCTCATACAAATATTGTTTGATATTTTGTGTAATACTATTAGTGGTGCGAGGTGTTTAAAAAAATCTATTTAATTAGAGGCTTTGTGTTTTCAATGTGTTGGTTGCTGCTTGGAGGTGGTTGTTAGTGTTTCCAGAAACAGAAAGGTTTCTTGTCAACAGTAACATCCAGGTAACTAAAGGGAAGAGTAAAGTTGTGTGAAATCCAGTAAATCACTTTTGCAGACACCTGTCATATCAGGAGCAACAACCTAAGCTACATTTGAATTCTTTTGCAGGTGTTAATACACCGATCGGACATAGCATTATGACCACCTACCTAATA
Organism: Amphiprion ocellaris; assembly: GCF_022539595.1. Taxonomy (NCBI): domain Eukaryota; kingdom Metazoa; phylum Chordata; class Actinopteri; family Pomacentridae; genus Amphiprion; species Amphiprion ocellaris. The sequence continues at coordinate 30,793,455 of NC_072768.1, forward strand.
TTGTGTTGGTCTCCTTTATGCTGCTAAAACTCCTCTGACCCAGTGGGTCATGGACACAGGACCTCTGGGGAGATGGTGGCAGTGAATTCTGCTACTTAGATCAGGCTTATCCTGGCACATCCCACAGATGTTCAAAAAAATTTGATCTGGTGAGCGTGGAACTGGAGCGCACGCCTTAGCTCTGTCATGTTAACCGGGCCACTCTGAGCAGTTTTTGCACTGTGTTGGGGTGCATTGTCCTGCTGAGGGTGGCAAGTGGCATCAAGGACTGCTGTGACCATGAGGGGTTGGGGGGTTGATTGACCTGCAATGGTTAGGTGGGTGATACATGTCAAATATTCACATGAATGTCATTACTCAAGGTTTCCCAGCAGAATGTTGTATTATAACGAGATGAGCGATGTTATTCACCATGTGCTGATCGGTGTATGTCTGCTTTTTTTGTCTGTGGACAGGTTTTGTCAATATGATAGTATCACAGCTGTGCACACTGCAACCCCAAACATTTACAGGTGTGTCGCTGAGGTCAAAATGGAGGCTCAGTTTGAAAATGGGTGTGGTTCTGCTAATGAGTATTCACAAAATGATGCAGCAGTGACTATTGAGCACAGAAGATGTTGGCGGACGTTGACTTTGGTGTGATCCCAACAACGTGTGGTCTCAGTTTTAATGTCTTCAGGTTTGATAACTAAGCCTTCAAAAAGAAATTAGATGAACTATTTTATTTGTAATTTTCCGAAATCTCCAGTACTTTGATATTAATTTTATTCTTAAAGGTCTGAGAATCTGATTGTTTGAGACTCTTTTTAGTACTGTTGAACATGTACAACTGTGTGGTTTGTCGTGTTATGTTATTTACCATTCACAGCATGAGTTTGGCCAACAGTAAAATCCCACTGTGTGTGTGTGTGTGTGTGTGTGTGTGTCTGTGTGTGTGTGTGTGTGTGTCTGTGTGTCTGTGTGTGTGCTAGCATTAGCGTTAGCTCCGGTTGCCTCTCTCCATCCATTTCCTGAATAAACAGCAGCAGCCTCCTGGGGCTGTTAGTTGCTCACCTTCACTGATATTAATGAGCTCTCTCTGCTCATTTCCTTTATTTATTAACTGCTAACAGCCAGAGGAAAGAGTGTGTGTGTGTGTGTGTGGGGGTGTGCATGTGTATGCGTGTGTGTGTGTGTTTGTGTGTGTAATAGGTTCAGCCGTTTAAGTTTGTCGAGGTGTTTTTCCGCAGACGTAGCTGTTTTTTTTCCCGTTTCTCGAAAACGAAGCAGTTTGTTAATGATGATGATGACAGCGAGTTTTGGGGATGACCTTGATGGAGGAGAGTTTTTTAGATGAAAAACACCCTGCCTTAGTTTGACCAAGTCATAGGCAAAAGCACAAATGTAAAAAAAACAAAAAAAAAACAATAAATATGTATTATGTGATTCAAAATAGAGAAAAATAAACATACAGCACCAAAGCTGGAGAAATTTTTAGATCATGAAGTATATTAATATAACTGGTGCCAGTGTGGACACACCTTCTCATGCAGGTTTTTTTTTTTTTAAATTCATCTCTATGATTCCAGTAGTGCTGAACAAAACTGAAGATATCAAAACCATGAAATAACACATATGAAATTATTAATGAAGAAAAACACTTTTTATATATGTTTTTTAAAGACAGCATCATAGTATCATAAAGGCAAAACCTGAACCTAGAATATTGTATCAAACATGTAGGATGAAGCTTAATGTATTAACTCTCACCCTGCTATATCTCTGTACATCTCATCTTACTGTTTCCTGTTTGCTTCCTCATAAATACATACCTCCTTAGAAGCTCCAAGAACACCTTTACTGTTCCACATTATTATATTTTGAAGCAGTCTGTCATTGTTATGTTATTAGCAAAAAAAATCAAAAAGTGTAAGCAAACTTAAAATATGTTGAGTGTTTGACTTTCTTCAAATTAACCTCCTTTGACTTTGATAACAGCTTTTTACACTTTTTATTCTCTAACATTACGAGATCATCAAATGGAGTGTTTCCAGCAGTCTTCTACTATAGGAGTGCAGTAAGAATTAGGATAAAAGTTAGGTGTCATGTTGAGCATAAAGTTTGACTTTTTAATGTTGCAAAGGAGGCTGTCTTTTTTACCTTCCACGTCACCATGGTAACTGATGCTGCACAGCTAACCTGCTTTACAAGAGATTCTGTTCAGATTTTTGTATTTAAATCAGCTGTAACAAGCATCAGCCTTTCACCAATTCGTGTGATTCTAAGTGATACAGATTGTTATTGAGGGAATGTGTTATATCTACAAACCTGTTGAGCCTGTTGGTAGTCCTACGGAACAAAGCTGTGTTGCCATGGGAGCATACATGTACTCAGTTGGTGATGCCGAAAATGTATAAATGTGGTTTTATTCTTTGCCTCGATTAGCTGCCAGTTTGGCAATAGGCGATATTCGATCAAAGCCATAATTTCACTCTGATTTGGTCAAAAATGAAACATTTTCCATGTATCCTTTATTATGGGACAGTGTCACACAGAAATGACCATGTTGAGTATCATGTTTAAATGAATTAGGTATAAAGTTTAGAAGCTGTAATGTGCAAATGTTATGTTGAAAATGAAAATATCAACTTGCAATATAACTTAATATTTTTTATCGTGTTAGTCTTACATAATTGACAGTTTTATAACAGAATTCCTGTCCTGCATCATTTGCATTAACAGTTGTAACCACTTCCTCTTGATTGAATTAAGCAGCACGCCATTGGTCAGTTTTGTGCAGAATGTGAGTCATGTGACAGTGTGTCAGTGGATGTTTTAATGCTCAGTCCAACAGGACTGTTTTTTGTCTACCTTCACTGTCTCAACAGAGCACAAATACCTTAAGAGGGCAAGAAATTCCACCAATTCCTTTTTGATGAGCATTTCAGAGGACAGTCTCATGAAACTGGTTCACATAGTGCCAGTATTGTATAAATCTACCATTAAAGCAAACTACAGCTACTTCTAGGACCTAAAAAATGAAACATATAGAATTTAATTTACACGTTTTGCACACTATATAATTTCAAATATATTATTTTATAGACTTAATGACCTCAGTTTTGTTCTGCATTGTAATAAAATAGACTGGTGCTGTACATGGAACCCAGTCAAAGTAAGGGGAGCTCTGAATATGAGCTTTATTATAATAATAAAGTTGGATTTTTGCATATGCCCTTTATGAATTTCATAGTTTATTACACTGATTTTGAGTGCAAGAATTTAAAAATGATCTTTCAAGGTTCAAAAACACAAAGTCAGCAAATTCTAATCTCAAACTTAAGACTTGGAAACCTTTAAGAACATCTAAAGGACACAGACGCGTTTTTTTTTTTTTTTTAAATCTTTGCTATGTGCTATGTATTTTGTGTGTTCCCAGTGCATTTGTGATGCAGACACTTTGGGGACATGGTGGACGGAGCTGCTCAGAAAGACGGGGTCAGAGGTCATCAGAAGACAAGTGAGCGCTGTTGTAGAATCTGCTGAGCACCGCACTTCATGTCTGACCTCTGAACTTCAGCATCCATCCCATAATCACCTTGCTGCTCCCTCCGTCCTTCCTCTGTGCTGTCAGAGTCCTGCAGTCACACTGAATCAGAGTCACACCAGCCACCAGTGGTTGGAGGAATAAAGAACCATCTAGAGCCACACATCGTCCTCACATTTGACTTCTAGAATCCAAAACAAACAGCGGTTGCTGCAGTTTTTCACATGAAGTGTAGAAGCTGAGCTACTAAAGGGGCTAGTGTCCATGGTCTTCTTTCCCTAATATGACTGTGGACACTAGCGAGACGATGTAACTGACCACATACAAAATACATGCAAAATATGTGTATCAAATGGAAGTTCTTGACTTTTTCATATATTCAAACAAACAAACGCTCTTTGAAAGTGTGCCAAAAGACATACACAATTTCAACTTTTTTGTCATTTCACGTCTCATATTGAAAAAGTGTTTATTTCACATAAAATTGGAATCAGGGATTTCACATTAGGTGCCAGTAACTCAATCAAATGTTTGCTTGTCCAAATGTGTCATGAAATCCAACAATTTCCATGGGATGCACTGATTTTTCATACTGTATTTCTAATCTAAATGGTTTATTCCTTGCGGGGAGAATCACTCACTGAGCAACTGCAAGACTCCCGTCATTATCATCATCTTCATGTCTCATTAGAAGCACAAAGCCCATGAGCTGCTTTGCCAGAAACTTGGTGCTGACAGAAAGAGATTTAAGTGTCTAGAAGCTTTCTAACATTAGATCCTTGCCATCAGATCGTCTTTGCTGCAGCGCTGCAGAGGGTGGAGCACAACACAGACAGGTCTGACATGTGGGATAAACTGGAGAGCAGCTCAGGGCGAGTACATGGAAGGAGACGGGAAGTCAAGGAGGAGCAGAAGAAGAAGAGCAGGATGTTTAGTTTCAGATGACTCGGTGGCCCACAGCACTTTACTCTCCAACATCGACTCTGAGAGCTGGAAGCTTCTTCAGGATCCCCAAAGAGTCAAAACGTGTTTCAGCTTAACTTTAGTAATCCTTTTTGGAAGAAGCAGGACTAACTCTGTTGGAAAACGTAACCTAACTGTTTGTTCAGAGGACAGGAAAAGGTTGTTTTTTTTTTTTTTTAAAGGAAATGAAACATCATTTTCAAAGTAATTTAACCTCAGATGTCTGAAATTATATTCTACCAATTTAGCATCATAGAGACTGACATTAGACAGTTATTAAAAAATAATATAGATAAGATTTGGTGCAGCAGAACTATTGCTATCATTTTATCACACACCTTCTTCTTCCTTAACCTGGAGTTGATATTAACCACAATGCAACTCAGTTGCTGTCAGTTTGGTCAGAGATTTGTCTGTGATTTGAAGATGGGTGCATTAACCTTTTAAGCCCCACAGATTTTCTTCTCTGTTCTGGAAGTATCAGTTGCAGCGATTTGAAACACATATCAAACAAGAAAAGCACTCAGAGGATGCAGTACTCCGCCAGGGCTGCTCAGCCGTTGTATGATTCCCGACGGATGAAACCGTTAACAAATCTGTGCTCATTTGAAGTAAGATCGCAATCACATGATCGTCGGCAGACGTAGTGTTCACTTGTTGTCATAGTTACAGTGACGCAATCTCGCAATGATACAGAAATCTTTAACAAATCCGTGGATCCAGACTAAAAGCCGCATCACTGTCAAAATCGAATCACTTGGTCCTTGTGACATTTCTGACCTTCCCTGAATATTTTAACGAAATCCATAAGTCCGTTTTTGAGTTATGTTGCTAACAGACAGACAGACAGACAGACAAACCAATGCCTCGTTCCTTGGCAGAGTAATGAGTAAGTAAATAATTTGACTTGTACATTAAAATCAGGAGCTTGGTTTGGTATCAGATTATAGAACCTCATAGTGAGGTTCGGCTCATGTTTAGCTGTCCAGCTGCATCTTTACTGCTGTAGTTTCTTGTCACCTCTTTCACAGCTTAGAATTTCTCAGCAAAAATGCTCTCAAAAGCCACTGTCGATACTTCCACAACACCAGACAGTACAGTTAGAGACAAGCTAGTGATCATAGTGGAACAATTAGGAGCTAAAGCGACAGATGTTTCCCTCAGTGAGTGATCAAGACCAAAAACTGAGATGGAAGAAAGCAAATGTTAAACTTAACTTTGTGAAAGGCCTTTTTTTTTTCCACCCAGCCATCCACCCAGACCTCTACGGACTTTGTCCTACAGACATCCTTTCCATCCATGTTACTAGGCGCAGAAGGCACTGTTTTATTAAAATACAACAGAAGTCTTTCATTTATGTATTTTAATGAAGACTGTATCCAGCAAGCAGACCTCCAAATAAATGATAATGTTCTGCTCTAAAAATGCAACCATTGCTAATAAGGTCACATATCAGCTGAAAAGCTGATCAAATAGTTTGACCCTAACTGTGCAACTTTAATATTCTACTTGTTTCATGAAGTATATGCTTCCCACAATAAACCAGTAGGGCTTTTCAGGACATATTTAATTAGCTGGATATTCTTTAAATGTTTAAAAACTGTTGAATGGCAGTTATTTTAAAAATGAGCATATATGAACAGTTGTAAAATTACTGCTATGACAGAGTGTTATGTAATTCTGGGAATGCCTCTGGAGTTAATGCACTGAACAGCAGTTTTCCTGGAACATTTTCAAAAGACTATTATCTACTTATGTCCCATCAACTCATTTCTGAGATAAGTGATCGGATTAAAAATGACTAATCATGGACAGAAAACACTTCAAAGATCCTCACTAAAACTGGTGCCACTCAAAGTTCTTTCTGTGGGTTTGAGTGAGTGACTGTGGCTGGTATCAATCATCTAAGACAGTTTAACAGCTGTAGCTTCACAGATAAATTAATAGCACTTGATGAAATGAAAATGAAGACTCTAGATTCAGTTTCAGAGGAGCAGTTTCTTGACATGTTCCTCTGCCTGTTTTTTTTTCTTTCTCCCAGTCTTCATCTGTCCCTCCACACACAAAAGAGATGCTGCTCTCTCCTGGGTCATTCCAGAATTTGAGGACATTTTACGTTCCACTCATGAAATTTCAAATAATCTATGTACAAAATACTAAAACATGCAGTTGTTGTGTAAATGCGCTTGTCCTGAGACCAAATCTAAAAAATAAAATGTTAAGAATGTTTAATTTTTTGTTTTTTAAATATACCAAATAAGTCTGGAGTTTCCCCTAAAATGCCATCTTGTCCCACCCCCCGATGACCAAATTGAGTCTCAAATAAAACAGTTAAAATGAAATTTATATCTCATTTTTTGGGATTATTTTTTCATTGATGTCTCTTGTAATTGTGGGAACATTTTTTTAATATATAAAATATTTTAAATAATAATTATTGTGCATGGAATGTGTGTCCCATCACAAGTTACCATAACCTTTCAAAAGTGAATCACATTATATGTTGGAATTAACATCATCAAACAGTTTTCCTAGAGAACGGGTAGAGCAAAGCTATGTCCTGTCTTCTATTTTTCATATTTTCATAACATTGTCAGCCTTGATTGAATGTGTCACTCTACCTCATATTATCAGGATAAGACAAATTCTTTTTACTTTTTTATTTACTTTTTTTCATCAGTTTGTCCTCTTGGTCAGCCGTAACAGCTAGCTACATATCTAGCTTCTACTCCTGAGAAAAAGCTAACATTAGCATGGATTAGCAACCCTGTTACTGTGATTAGAGTAGGGTTAGCAAACAGCACATAAAACATGGAATAAAAATGTTACCATTGATGTGTAAGCTGAGCCAATCAGGCCTTTAATAGTTTATTACCTCTTATTGATGAATATGGAGCAGAAAATTGTAAAAGAGAAGGGTTTTTTTTCCAAATTTTGAAGCCCAAATGTCCTCCGATTCTTGAATGACCCATATACTGTTACAGTAACCACATTACAAACTGGCATGTATGTGTCAGTGATGTGTTGGAGTTGAAATGGAGCTAGCAGAGGGATTCCTGTTTTCTCATCAGCTGTTTGACTGACCTCTGACCAAACAGTCTGATAAAGGAGTTTGAGGTTTAATCTGGATTTTATTGTTCTAGCCTGTGAACCTTCACACAGATTTGAAGATAAAGACTGGACCTGCCTGAACTCTGACCTCTATTTCTACATGTCAGTGATGGTTTTGGAGTCTTCACTGTCAGCTGAAAGATGATCTGACAGAGCTGATATCAGTCTGTTAGTTCTTGCCTTTTCTGAAGGGCTACAGAGGAATTTCTGTAGTTCTGCAGATTACCACAGCAGTCAGACCTGACTGTGGAAATGTTTGGATCAGATTAAACCCTGCTGCCTACTGCTGGACTGAGGGTACTAAATAATTAGATGCTGTCCTAAATGCTGCAGTACAGAGTTTGTTACTGGACTTTGGGTTGTCATTTCACAATCCTTTTGTTCCCATTCTTAAGTGCTGATTTTGGGTTGAGGGTTTCTGGTTTGCAGAGAAAAGTGTTGGTCATTCACACATGCTTAAATAGGCATGTCCAGACAAATTAGATCCATATTTGTGGTGGTGATTCAGTAACCTGAGTACAGTCATTTGTTTCTCTGTGAAACTTTGATTTCTCCAGGCGATTCTTTAAACTTGCAACATTTTTCATCCCCTAGGCTGAGCTGTACTCCCTCTCACCATGTCTCTGAGTTAAACGAAATGAGGATGAACATTCAATTATATAATGAAACATGCAGTAATTGAGGGCGTAGCTCATTATGCCACATTAGTCTGATATAAATAGTGAGCTATTAGTGCTAATTTATTAGAAATCTGCCTCTTATTAAAGAGCTTGAGGCCACATTATTTGCCGTGGGTCCTCAGTCCCAAAACTGAGGCGAAGCCATCTCAAATTCTGACCGAGACATGTTTGATACAAGTTCTGACTACTGTTGTTAATTGCTGTGAGATATTGTGGATTCAGAAATTATTCAGGCCTCTTTGCTTGACATTTAATTTCAAACTGCAATTTTTACATCAATCTACGCTCAGCAATCCATGCTGAGAGTACATGCACTGCCGTTCAAAAGTTTGGGGTCACTTTGAAAATGTCCTTATTTTGGAAAGTAAAACTGTTTTTTTTTTTCAATGAAGACAACATTAAATTAATCAGAAATACAGTCCAGACATTGTTAATGTGGTAAATGACTATTCTAGCTGGAAACGGCTGATTTTTAATGGAATATCTCCATAGGGGTACAGAGGAACATTTCCAGCAACCATCACTCCTGTGTTCTAATGCTACATTGTTAGCTAATGGTGTTGAAAGGCTAATTGATGATTAGAAAACCCTTTTGCAATTATGCTAGCACATGAATAAAAATGCGAGTTTTCATAGAAAACATGAAATCGTCTGGGTGACTCCAAATTTTTGAACGGTAGTTTATGTAAATTCTATAAAAATCCAAATATTAAATCTCATTGACAATATTATTCAGACTCTTAATTGAGTTCTATGTAGAAGCACCTTTGGCAGCAGTTACAACGTTGAGTTTTCTTGGCAAAGTTTGCACAATTTCGCACCTCTGGGATTTAGCTGAGTCACTCAAAGACAGTTAGAGATTTGAGAGCCACTCTTGCATTGTCTGACTGCTCCAGGTCATTGAAAGGTGAACCATTACTCCAGGTTGAATGCATTCAAAAGCTTTCTCTCTATTTGGATGAAGTTAATCTTGCTTTTATTCTGGCCTCCCTGTTCCAATTGCTGAGCAGCACTGCCATAGCATGATGCTGCCACCACCATGCTTCACTGTAAAGATAGTATTAGCAATTGAACAACAGTGCCAAGTGTTCTAATGATGTAGTGATGTGATATCAACTATGCTAAAAGAGCTCAGTTTTTGTTTCAGTTTTTGGTCATGACCTCAGAGTTCTATAAATGCAGCGTGTACACAGAGCTTTAATGCCTTTTTGTCAGCTATGGCATCTACACTATATTGCCAAAAGTATTCACTCACCTGCCTTGACTCGCATATGAATGTAAGTGACATCCCATTCCTAATCCATAGGGTTCAATATGACGTCGGTCCACCCTTTGCAGCTAGAACAGCTTCAGCTCTTCTGGGAAGGCTGTCCACAAGGTTTAGGAGTGTGTTTATGGGAATTTTTGACCATTCTTCCAGAAGTGCATTTGTGAGGTCACACACTGATGTTGGACCAGAAGGCCTGGCTCTCAGTCTCCACTCTAATTCATCCCAAAGGTGTTCTATGGGGTTGAGGTCAGGACTCTGTGCAGGCCAGTCAAGTTCATCCACACCAGACTCTGTCATCCATGTTTTTATGGACCTTGCTTTGTGCACTGGTGCACAGTCATGTTGGAAGAGGAAGGGGCCAGCTCCAAACTGTTCCCACAAAGTTGGGAGTATGGAATTGTCCAAAATGTCTTGGTATGCTGAAGCATTCAGTGTTCCTTTCACTGGAACTAAGGGGCCAAGCCCAGCTCCTGAAAAACAACCCCACACCATAATCCCCCCTCCACCAAACTTTACACTTGGCACAATGCAGTCCGACAAGTATCGTTCTCCTGGCAACCGCCAAACCCAGACTCATCAGCGATTGGTCACTCCAGAGAACGTGTCTCCACTGCTCTAGAGTCCAGTGGCGGCGTGCTTTACACCACTGCATCTGATGCTTTGCATTGCACTTAGTGATGTATGGCTTGGATGCAGCTGCTCAGCCATGGAAACCCATTCCATGAAGGTCTCTGCTGAAGCACTGTTCTTGAGCTAATCTGAAGGCCACATGAAGTTTGAAGGTCTGTAGTGATTGATTCTGCAGAAAGTTGGTGACCTCTTGGCACTATGCACCTCAGCATCCACTGACCCCACTCCATCAGTTTACGTGGCCTACCACTTGGTGGCTGAGTTGCTGTTGTTCCCACACACTTCCACTTTCTTATAATACAGCTGACAGTTGACTGTGGAGTATTTAGGAGAGAGGAAATGTCACGACTGGATTTGTTGCACAGGTGGCATCCTATCACAGTTCCACGCTGGAATTCACTGAGATCCTGAGAGCGACTCATTCTTTCACAAATGTTTGTAAAAGCAGTCTGCAGCCTAGGTGCTTGATTTTATACACCTGTGGCCATGGAAGTGATTGGAACACCTGATTCTGATTATTTGGATGGGTGAGCAAATACTTTTGGCAATATAGTGTATCTAGCTGCTCTACCGTAAAGACCTGATGGAAGAACTCCTGGTGAGACAGGTTCTACATCTTTGTACAGGACATATGAAGCTCTGTCAGAATGCCTGTAGTGTTCTTGGTGACGCCCCTGACCAAGGCCCTTCTTGCTCTTGTACTTGTCTTAGTTGGACAGTCAACTTTAGGAAGAGTCCTGCTGGTTCCACACTGTTTTTATTTAACAGTTACTGGGGCCATTGTGCTCCTAGGAACACTTAAAGTTTTAATCGCTCTCATCTATGGTTCACCACAGTTTATAATCAGACTTTAGCACAGAGTTCGTGGTATGTTTTTTATATATTTCCCCTGACATGCAGTGTGACTTGAGAGACTTTGTACATGTCAGTTTCTAAACTTTGTACAATCAGTTCAATTTACTGTGGGTGGACATATTAAAGATGTATGTGTTAATGTAATTCTAATTTATCATGATTAAAGCAAACAAGATGTGCCTGATGGTAATTTGGTTTGGACTCTGAATTGTTTTGGAAAAGAGAGATTTCAGTCTTGTTGATATAAGTTGATGTAAGTTGAAGTCCATCCATTATCTATACACCACTTAATACTCATTAGGGTTGCAGGGGGGTTGGAGTCTATCCCAGCAGACTTAGGGTGAAGGCAAGGGACACCCCGGACAGGTCAGCAGTCTATGACAGGGCTACACATACAGACAAACAATCACACTCACATTGACACCTACGGACAATTTAGAATGATCAATTAACCTCAGCATGTTTTTGGACTGTGGGAGGAAGTCGGAGAACCTGGAGAAAACCCACGCATGCACAGGGAGAACATGCAAACTCCATGCAGAAAGATCCCAGGGATCTTCTAGCTGAAAGGCGATGGTGCTAACCACCAAGCCACTGAGCGGCCCCATGTAAGTTAAAGTGCCTAGTGAATTTGCACATTTGAAAAGCATTGTATTTTATGTATCCATCTGCAAAGGGGACCTCTAACAGGAGCCAAACAGTAAATGGTCTGCACTTTTATAGCCCCTTTCTACCTTAGCAGTACTCAAAGTGCTTTACCATGTGTTTTCATTCACCCATTCACACACACACCAATGGCGACAGAGCTGCCATCAGGTTCAGCGTCTTCGACATGTGGAGGTGTGGTGGATTGAACTGCTAACCTTGCGATTAGTGGACATCCTGCTCTACCACCTGAGCCACAGCCGCTCGAGGTGGCATAATAATACATTAATCCTCTTCAAGAGAAACCTGATGTTCTCTGCAATTATTTGAAAAAAACTGTGGGGGAGTGAAAAAGAGCTTTGTTTAAAATAAATGTATCCCATGCCCCCTAAAGTTGTTCCAGTGGGTAATCTGACAGTCAGCACAAAAAAACAATGTAGTGTACTAAGGAGCAGAACAACACAGTCCAAAGCAACACATACTGAATCCAGAGATCCTGTCACACAGCTGTAAATTTGGTGGGAGATCTTTGGAAAAGACAGTTAACCAAAAACTTTAGTTGTAGGAATGCCTCAGTCAAATGTTTACTTCAAACTGACTACTTAGTGCTCTCTTGGAGACAATATGACGTCTTCTAGCTCCCCAAGAACCTGATAATAGTCACAAAGTGTCAATTATGCAAGCAACCACACCACTAGAGGAGGGAAGATTACATTCTTCACTGTGACCTCCTGACCTTCTTCTCTTCCTAACACTCACAATTTTCCATACAAGCATGAACTGAACAGTTTTAAATCCTAAATATAAGAAAACCAAACACCACCAGAGTGATGATGCCAACATCTGGACTCTTTTACTACCAGTGTTGAAGAACACCTCACACCTGAGGTGTTTGTGGATGCACACACACAAACACCCCCTTCTCTCTGCCACAGCCACAAGACTTTTATCCTGAGCATGTATAATTTCAAAAGTTTGTTTTCTAATTATTGCTAGGCTTGCACTTTACCTCATATAAGCGCAATAACTCTACAACAATACTGATTAAATGTTATTTTTTCTGATCCCTATCAGACTTCTGACAGCAGGTCTTACAGTTCAGTGGTATAAAAGTCTTAACTTTAAGATTTTGAGGAGAAAAGTTGCCCACAGAGATCAGGCTGCCTCACATGGTAGTTTCAGATGCTCTGATTATTGTGACAAGTGTGTCTCCACATGGGAGCTGAACTTTCATTCCGTACTGCTTTCGTTTTCACCTCCTTTTCCCCTCTACCAATGTTGTAAAGGGCTATGCAGGTAGTCTCGAATGTTACCCTCCTTTTTGCAAGAGCCACTGAACAAGAAACGTTCTGAAAGAATCTGCGTTATGGCAGTCGACATGCTTGTAAAAATATTTTGCGAGATATAAAGTGTTATTGTTGTGTTTCTGCAGTTTCAGGTTAAACTTTCCTCTCAGGTATTGAAAAGTGTCGGACAGCAAGCAGACAGCAGACAGCTGTTCATCTCTGACATCCACACTTTCATTTCTCCAGTGCTGGGTTTTTCTTCTTTTCCCATGGTCCTCTCTGATCAGGATGCCTCATCTGTCATCGGAACGGCTCGGCTCCACCTGCGTCAGAACAATAATATCCCTGCCAGGTGTGATGGACAGCCGAGGCGAGGCTGCGACAGCGACATGGTGTCAGGACACAGATTGAAGGTGGAGCGCAGACGAGCGTTGACATTTCTATCAGAAGTCAGCTCCTGGTGACGTCTGAGTTGGCTGGAGACGCTGCAACCTCCACCTGCAATAAAACACCTCCACCCTCCCAACGTTTCTTCAAGGCCTCCTCTCTGATTGCTCATTGAAAACACTGTCACAAGAAACACTTCGGGTCCGTTCGCACCGTGATTTATTGGATCAGAGAGGCCTCTTTTCCACTTTAAGATTTATTGTGTCAGACTCCAAGTGTGACAGCTGAGGGGAGCAAAGTTACCATGTTTTCTGGTTTCAGCTCCCTGAACACATGAGGGGAAGTTTGGTTTAGGAACGGAGCTAGACAGTGTCTTGGTTTTAAGACATAAAACCAAAGTTAGATAATAAATGCAATCAACTTTGTACCACCATTAAGTTTCTTTCAACCTCCCCTGTCGGAGTGCAAAGTGCTCCACAACGGAGACATGATTTAAACAACAGCCAGTGTGCAAATAGGTCTTTTGAATAAACTGTGTGAATTGTCCCATTAATAACTAAGCTAACAAGCTGAGCACTTTACTCCTCTGTTAAGCAGAGAGTAGTGTTTTTACAACCAGTTACCAGGGGGAGTAAACACATCAGTCCAGTCTGGGAAGCTATTTTGGCGACCTTATGGTAACATGTCAACCGGCTAGTGACAGTTCTGTACTACCCAACCATAGACTATAAACAAGGATGGCACATTCTTGTGTCTCTGGCCATAATCGTTTTGCCAGTGCTGAAGTGGTCAATGCAAACATCATGGACTGTTCTGTGATAGCACCAACGTTTCAATGCAGCCATGCCCTTAATTATGCATAATTTTAAGCCTCAATACAATTTAAACAGGTGATCTATAGACTGTACATCAAAGATGGATGTAGCCTTTACATCTAAAAGTAAATGCTGAAGGGGCTTAAACCTGAATTGCTTCTAACAGCCAGCAGGGGGTGACGCTTCTAGTTGCAAATTGAAGTCTGATTAGAAAGAATTCTATGAGAAAATGGCTCGACTTGTCCTTTGATCAGCTACCTCAGTAAACATATTGGTAAGGAGTTAGTGATCAATCATTATTTCAAATCTGCTGGAATAGAGCCTGATGTTTATTTAGTAAATTATAGCCTAATTTAAAGGAAAACACTCTATAAAGAAGAGTAAGGTAAGGTAGGACGATGTTGTGTTTGACTGAAAAGTAGTTCACAAATGATTAGAGATCTTCACAGGTGCTACTTATGGACAAGTTCCAAATCCTGCTTACTGTAATTAGGACATGGAAATTAATTTATAGTCTTTCCTCATCTTGTGAGCAGGAACAATGCACAACCAAAGGTCTTCACTAAACTCTGGGGTTTAAAAATAACAGCAGCAGCAAAAAAAAAAAAAAAAAAATCTTAGAGATTAATTAACATTGATCAATCACATCTGTCACACACACTGTCTTGCCCTCTTTGACTTACTGGCCAAAACTCACAATAAACTTAAATTGTTTAAGAATAATTTTGCATTGAAGTGTATAAAATCGATATAATAACTTTCTATATTTGCCTGTTGAGTGGTGTAAAATATGAGAATTGTCTTAGGTGCTAAAATAAATGAATCGATTTTACAGGTGAAAATTCACCTTTGGACACTGCTCATGTAAACTAACGCATTTTACACGAAAGCCTGAACTTTCTGTGTGCATTACTGAATAGATACCACAATTACTTTCCATGTCACTGGTGTGTAAACAGACAATAACAAGCAGATGAACAGTTTGGAGATGTCACTGCTGTTACAGGCTGCGCACAAGCCTCCAGAACCCCAAACCGTCTGTCAGGGTTCATTATTCAAAGTGACATTTCCCATGATGCTCCTGTGTGAATGCTGACACACAGCACATGTTCAGCATCTTCCAGCGTGCATGCTCACACAAAATGTCCAAACCCCTAGAACGATTTCTGAGATGAACAAACAAAAAGGGCAGGTGGCATGTGACATTCTAGATGGTAACGTTTACACCGTTCACTTCAACAAACCCCTAAAGCACTTCTAGTTTGCACGTGTGTGAACTCACTGAATGTCACGAGTCTTCAGTCATTAATGAGGTGACTAATAGGGCTGCACAATGGCTTGGTGGTTAGCACTGTCAACCCGGGATCTGTGTGCGTGGAGTTTGCATGTTCTCCCTGTGCATGCATGGGTTTTTCTCTGGGTACTCCAGCTTCCTCCACAGTTCAATAACATGCTGAGGTTAATTTGTGATTCGAAATTGTCTGTAGGTGTGAATGTTAGTGTGATTGTTTGTAGATGTGATAGTGATAGACAGGTCCAAACTAGCCACAAACCAGCCCAGTATAATCTGACCAAAACCAAAACAGTTTATAGTTTAATATGACCAAAAGCCAGTCTAAAGTGGTCTCAACCCAGGCTAATCTGGCCTAAACCAAATATGAGGTGGCCTAATCTGGAATGAATTTAGTCTGGGTGGAGTTTAATCTAGCCAATAACATGTTCCAAACCCAGTCTAAAATGGTTTAAACCCAGTCAAATCTGGCTGAAAAACAACATGGCTGAAATTCTGTCTACTAACACGGTCTACATCCAGGCCTAAACTCAGCCTAAAAATGGTCTAAACTGAGTTTAATCAGTACTCCGTATTCTAATACCTTGGCGCTGCTCTTCCTAAATACAGTCTTATAGAGCTGCCTATGAGGCTGAGTATGCTCTGTGTTGCTTGGTGAATCAGCTCCTGCAGCGCCTTTCTCAGATACTGACACGGACCAAAGATGTCAGTCAATCTTCCAGCTATATATTCACATGTTCTAGGAAAACAGAGAGAAGATGATGGGAAAAGCGTCTCCTGTGAATCGACCAACAGACCCATCAGTCCGCGTCTTCCCTCACACTCTAACTTATTGATTGAAACCTGCAGACTTTTGCTGTATAAATGAGCTCTGGAGGGTTCATGAGAGTCTCTGCACTGCAATGTTTCCACTACTCACGCCCAAATCACATCTTTCAGTCCACAAGCTGACATTAACCTGAGTCACAGAAAAGCAAATGCTCAGGGCTGCTGATCACAGTTCCACATGATCCAGGTCTGTTTTTCTAGAGAAAACTGGTCAGCCAAATTTCTGTGAATACAACAATCGAATCTGAGGAAAAAAGCTGCAGTTGTTCGTAAACACAAAGAAGAAGAAAAGATTTTGGAAAAAAAAATAGATTTGATGTGTGACTACGTGCTCCTCTCAGAGCTACACTTGGAAACAACTGTAGCACATCAATTTCATCAGACACTTGTGAGATGGAGGTCTGAAAAGCGTATAGCGTATACCCAGGGTCCTACAGTTGAACGTCTAAGGTGGGTTATTACACTGTGGTGCGTTTTACTACCCGCTGGGACAAACGGCTGCTGCAGGACGGAACCATAAATCCGTGAATAACAGTTGAATTAATGCCTCCCCCCCATAAAAGTGATGTGTTCCCTGCTGCTGACTGGATGACGAGCGTCATAAATATCGGCTGCTACTGTCAGGTTGATCGCTTTATCCAGGACAGAGACCGAGGAGAAATCACCTGCACACACCAGAAAATACAGTCAAACAGAACAAACTGCTGTCTGGATAACAGATTCCCCACTGTACCAGCAATTTATTGTTTGTTTACTGAGTGGCTACATTCGGGGTTTACCAAGCATGTATATTTGAACATCACAGTTTTATTATTTAAATAAAGAAGAAACAATATTACAACATTTTCTTTGTGCAAGAAACCCGAAATATTCTTATATGACTGCAGTAGTATTATTGTAGCCTGCCAATCAGCCTCATATCTGTGGAGAACAGTTAGGAGTGACATGAAGTGTATGGTTATAATTTCATTGTGACAGTAAGAACAAGGATAGTTGTGAACCTTTAATTTGAACCCTAATCACAGCCAGTTTTGTACAGAAATGACACCATTGTAACAGAAACTACCACTATACAGTATGCCAGTGCAAGCAGTGAAGTCTTAGTTTACATCAATGTGTTTCCAGTTCAATTCAATTCAATTTGATTGATATAGCGCAGTTTCACAACATACACTAGCATTCAAAAGTTTGGGGTCACTTAGAAATGTCCTTATTTTTGAAAGAAAATCAGTTTTTTTTCAATGAAGATAACATTAAACGAATCAGAAATACAGTCTAGACATTGTTAATGTGGTAAATGACTATTCTAGCTGGAAACAGCTGATTTTTAATGGAATATCAACATAGAGGTACAGAGGAACATTTCCAGCAACCATCACTCCTGTGTTCTAATGCTACATTGTGTTAGCTAATGGTGTTGAAAGGCTAATTGATAATTGGAAAACCCTTGTGCAATTATGTTAGCACATGAAAAAAAGTGTGAGTTTTCAGGGGAAACATGAAATTGTCTGGGTGACCTCAAACTTTTGAACAGTAGTCTGTCATCTCATAGCGCTTAGCATAATAAGGTGTGTTGAAAACTTTGAAGGAATTTAACAGGTGGACACCCAAGATTAGCGTCACCAATTTAGTTCCCCATCAAATACGAAATAGGGTTATAATCTCTCCTTCTATTCCTGGATTAAGAAGTAGGATCATTGCTGGAAAAGTGTTTCTGCAGGATATTATAGTGTGAGAGTGAAATTACAGTGAAGTTGACCGTTGACCTATTTGACATTATGTGTGAAATTTTGATAAGAATAACAAGAAAAGCACTCAACAGACAGATAGACAAATGGTGATTGTCACCTAACTCCACTGAGTTCCCTGGCGAAGTAATAATAATAATAATAATCAAAGCTGCAAGCAGCGTTGGTCGGGTCCTTACATCCGAGCAGCTTGGCTGTCCCACGCATGTCCACCAGATGGTGCTGTAACTGAGAGTGTATATTGGCGAGTTTCATGTGAAGTGGCTCATGCTAATGACCACCATTAGCATACGAGGGCTCGGTGAAACTCGCATTTCAACGACCCCCTTTGTCACTCCCTGGCTCCCAACGACCATCGTTGAGGAGCCAGGTGGGCCTTGGCAATGGTCGTCAGAATGTGAATAGAACTGACCACACCTCACAGAGGTTATAAGCTGAGGCAACATCAACCACCACCAGAACTGAAGAAGCCTCTTGGATGAGAGGTGAAACATCTTCAAGGAACCTTCTTAAACTCCAGTTGGATTGATTTAAACAACTTTGGATTACATATGCGTACCAAATTTCAGAAGTCTAGGTCAAACGCTGCCCGGGGCCTGGATTTTCATAATATTCTAGGGGGTGCTATTGAGCCATTTTGGTAGACAGGTGTGCAATTCCCCTAAAATATCAAATTTTCGGCGGTCCTGGTGTGTTTGCAAGTTTTTACATGTTTTCATGTATGTTTAGGGCGTCAAAAATGGTTTTTCCCCATCCGACGTAGAAAGTAAAATAATAATTCCTTGAATTCCAATAGGTTCCTCACACCACTACATGGCGCTCGGACCCTAATAATGTAGTACTTTGTGTGTAGTGGAGAATGTAGTGGAGAAAGGAGCATATAGTAAAGAGGATCATGAGTTGTAAGCACTAAAAAGATGTATCTTTATGGTTTTGTTGAATATGGAGAGTGAGGAAGATGCTTTTGGGGAGTGAGTTGCAGAAGGTGGGAGCAGCCAAAGAGAAAGCCCTGTCACGCCAAGTCTGGTATTTGGTCTGGAAATTTTATCATAATTAGGCTATGAATTCTTGATCATGGCCAAAAATGTGTTTGTGAGGTCACAGTGATCTTTGTCATTTCATCACTGAGTCCAAGTGAATGACTGTGCCAAATTTGAAGAATGAATTCCTTCAGTGTTCAAGAGATATCATGAAAATGGGACTGATAGGGAGATGGAGAACCCAAAAATATTGTGTGTCTGACTGTTGCTGATAATGGGGAAATAAAAAAAAAAAAGGCTATGCAGCACATAGCTGCTCTTTAGGAGCTCCAGAGCATGAAGAGACTTTGATATACACCCTTTCCTTCAGTCTGTATCTGATTAAATATGCAAGCCTCCACCATCTTTACAAGGTTGCTGACTGGGGCACATAATGAAGCCTTCCAGCAATGCGATGACTGAGATAGATGTGGCATTGTTGTGCTGTATTTCTGTTGCAAAAAGTTGGATCAAATTTGGTAGAGGTGCAATGGAGGTTTTTTTTGTAACAGATTCAGTAACATCTGCATTTACTGACTCATTGCTGTAGAGTTGGTACTTACTCTCTAATTTACAAAACCACTTTAATATGGCAACAGTCTAACATGGTCTAAACGTTCTGTTATCGGGTCTAAGCTCAGTCTATTTTAGTCTGAATATAGTCTCTCCTTATCCATATCTAGTCTAAACTGGTTAAAATCCTGACCAAATTACCCTCAACTCAATGCAGTCCAATCAGGACTAAATCCAGTTTGACCTGCCCTAAACCCAGGCTAAAATACTTTGAACGTAATGTGGTACAAACAAAGTTTATATGGCCATAAGTCACTCTTGCATGGTTTAAACCCAGTCTAATTTGGCTTCAAGTCAGTCAAAAGTGGTCTGATCTTGCCTAACAGTCTAACCTGGACTAAACCAGTCCAAACTTATCAGAACCCAGTCCACTGGTCGAAACACAGTCTAAAATGGTTTGAAGTGATTTATGATTATTTTCAATAGTTATATCGGTTAGTTTTTCAAATCTCACTCTGGTCTGGTGAAGAGGACAAAAACATTCTTGTACTTCAAAGTTCTGCCTCTGATTCATAGAGCTCAAGGTTGTCAATTTAACATTTCAGCTGTGGAGCTGTTACTGACTGAATCAGTTGATGCTATTCCAGGTTGACATTTCAAGCAAGAAAAGCACTCAGAGAGTGCAGTACTCCGTCAAGGCTGCTTAGTTGTTGTATGATTTCCGACGGATGAAATAGTTAAAAAATTTGTGGTCCACAGTGGTCGATTTGTAGTAGGATCGCAATCATGTGATCGCCAGCAGGCAGCTGAGGGTGCTGTTCACTTGTAGTCGTAGTTACAGTGATGCTGTGCCATTATCTTGCAATGATATAGACATCTTTAACAAATCCATGGATCCAGACTATAAGCCACATCACTGCCAAAATCTAATCACCTGGTCCTTGTGACATGTCTAACCTTCCCCGAAAATGTCATCCAAATCCATTAGTCCGGTTTTGAGTAATGTTGCGAACAGACAGACAGACAGACGGACAAACCAACGTTGATCATCACATAACTCCGCCGCGTTCCTTGGTGGAGTAATAAAAGTGTTTGCGACTGATGATCCTACTTTAAACTTGGTTCAGAGCTGACAAAACACCTGAGCCTTTATTAGTTGTGGTAATAACAAGCCAACAATTGATAAATGTTTCTTTTTTTTGATGGATTAAATGTTTCTGAGACAGCAGCTTTTGTCTTAGCTAGTCAGATTGCAGCAGGTGCTATGGTCATGACATCATCGTGTCCTTGCTGTAGCGTCATTATCCTCAAGACTTGCCTGGGGTGAATCCACTGAGTCTGTCTGCATGTCTGTCTATCTGTCTGTCCCTGTATCACACTGTGATGGCAGTGGGTGACTCTCCTGCAGGCGCTGACCTTTCAGAGGACTCCCATCCTCAGACAACGTTTACAAACTGCAGACTGTCTGTGATGAAATGATAGAAAGTTGGCACCAGACGCAAATGTCCTGTCAATCAAACATCTCCTGATTGACTGCTGGAGGGTGAAGAAATGGTCACCATCCCCCCCTCACTTCCAGCTGATCATGGAACGTCGAGCGTTCCGTCTCTCTTCCCATCATCCTTTGTGTCTCATCAATGTTTCATGTGACATTAACGGGCGTAAACACAGATGGCGACACGACAAACCACATCAGACACATCATCTCCCTGACATCCTCCTGAGCATGTGTCGGCTTTCCCAGATGAGCAAACAAACGGGAGCCACCGCCACCGATTGCACACTTCATTTCCTTTGTGTCAGTGCAGCATGAATCAAACAGCTGATGATGAAATATTGAGTCAGACACAGTGGAAAGTTTAATATGTGGGCGGATACAGTACATTCCCTTCTTCAAAATATTTGACATGACACCATTATATGCAAGCTTTAGCTAGTTTAGTTTTAGTGTTTATATGTTCACATCATAATGCTCATTTTTATCATTGGTTTTGAACCAGGATGACATGGTGTTAAAGCGGTTAGCACTGTTACCACAGAGCTCAAAGGTCCTTAGTTTGAGTCGCAGCCTGGGATCTTTCTGTGTGGAGTTCGCATGTTCTCCCTGTGGGTTCTCCTCCCAGGGTCCCAAAACCTGCTGAGATTAATTGGTAATTCTAAATCATCTGAAGGTTTTCATTTTTGTCTACTTTCTTATTTCAGTGGTAATATTCAACAAATTTTAGGACCCCCTCCATGTCCATGTTGTATATCTTACATGCAAGAAAACACATCATGAGTGAAATTTACAGCCAATGTCTTAGATGAACATTGAAACAGATGAACCTTCTTAATCAGCTAAGAAGTTCATACTGATTATTATTACACTCTTTACAGCCATTGTATTGACAAAATTAATAAACAGAAAGATTACACCTTTTAAAGTCTGCACAACACACATGCAATATGATATCATGAAAACTAGTTCAGGGTTTCAGGTATTGTGATTGTTGAATACTGAATTAATTATAGCTATAGAGTTGACATCTAACGATAACCAGCCTGAGTGCAATTTTAAGTATTAATGTGATGCAGCAGACTGTAGCACTGTGGTGTGGCCAAGACAGATTTTCCCCTTGGGAACAATAAAATCACTTGATCCTTGTGACCAAATCTGTTAGTCCGTTTTTGAGTAATGATTCTAACAGACAGACAGACAGACAGACAAACCAATGCCGATCATTACATAACCTCCACCATGTTCCTTGGCAGAGTAATAACACTTTAACAACAAGATGTCACAAAGTGAGAATCTGATTTTCACCAGATACGTAGTTAAGAGGACCAGCACCTTCAAATCTGAGCCCACAATGCTCTGCAGTTGATTGCCTGCTGCTGGGGGACAGGTGCTGCCCCAAGTGAAGTAGTTTCATTATCTCATGGTCTGCTTTATACGTGAAGGTAGACAGGAGCAGGAGGAGCTGGAGTTTGACAACTGGATTTCAGATGCACTTGCTGTGATGGCATATCAGTCTGCCATAGTGAAGAAGGAGCCGAGCCCCAAAGCAAAGCCCTCAGTATACCAGCTGAAGTACGTTACTATCCTCATCTATGTTGTGAGTCCCATAGTGACCAAATGAACAAGACTGTGGGGTCTGAGGGCTCAGGATGCAGGGACAAGGTAAGGAGCTCGAACATTCAGAGAGAGCTCAGAGGTAGCTGAGGTGGGTCAGGTGTCTGACCTGGATGACTACCTAGATAGTTAATTGCTGAAGTGCATCTTGAACCCTGTGAAAGACGTCTGTGTTGTCTTCTATTGTAGACCTTTATTCCTTGTGTCTCTGATGTATTGCCATTGTGTGATTTTCCAAGTCCCTTTGATACATTAATCTTAAGACTTAGGCTTTTTTCCCACCGTAAATAACATTCAGTCACCAACAGCACCACAACTGACCCAGCAAAAATGCACACTTTTGACACTGAACGTATTCTGGAATCGTGTCAACTGCAGCTCTACCAAATTTGATGGGACAGACATGAAGCACAACAATGTTTGAATCAAAGCAGCAGCAGGAAGACACTTGACTGAATGTGCAACACTCAGTCTCAATCATTCCAAAAATGACAGCAAGCTGAGTTTAATGACAGTTGAAGTCTCCAGGGTGGGAAGGGTTAATTTGCTGTTCTCAAATGAGTTTCTGTCACTCCCTTCTTTTAAGGCAGAAAAATCCTGACCTCACACCACAATTCTACATACCAAATGGTTGGAGACAAAGTGCTGGAGAGTTCTGAAGTGGCCAGCAATGAGTTCGGATCTAAATCCCATTGAACACCTATGGAGAGATCTTAAAGTTGCTGTTGCAAGGATGCACCGTTCAAATCTGAGAGACCTAGAGCAGTCTGCAAAAGAAGAGTGGTTCAAAATTCCATATGAGAGGCGTAAGAAGCTTGTTGATGGTTATAGGAAGCAACTGGTTTCTGTTATTTCTTCCAAAGGGTGTGCAACCAAATATTGAGTTGAGGGTGCCAACAATTTTGTCCGGCCCATTTTTTTTAGCTTTGTGTAAAATTATGTCAATTTTGGCTTTTTTCTTCTGCTTTGTTGTGATTTTCCAATGCACATCAAGGAAATAAACACATGTATACCAAAAACAATTATAATTGCAACAATTTCTGGGAGAAATGGTGTATTTTCTGGAAAAATTCCAGGGGTGCCAATACTTTCATCCATGACTGTAATTTTAATTAATTGTTAGAAAATTAGTCACAATGAGCAAATTTAAGTAGAACCTAAGTACAATGTTATTTTAGAGAAATATTAAAATCACAAAGTGCACATTTCTGTTCCCATTTTTCTACCTGTCATGCAGCTCGACACGGTACATGTAATTCAGAAATTCTGGCCTGAAAGTAAGTACAACTGGAACATTATGACAAGGGAAGTCTGGAATTTGTTCGGAATAAGAGCAGGGACATATTTTATTTTGAAAAATAACTGAGCACTTTCCTTATTAATGTGGCTGTTGGGGCTTTATGATTAAAAAAAAGTTTGGATTCTCCAACTCCATTGTAGAGATCTAAGGATAGTCCCACAAACAACTTAAATCAAAACAAAACGCTCCCTGTAGCTTTTCCAAAAACTTGCCCTTTGCACCAATCATTTTTAACATTTGTTGCCACTGTAGCTGAAAGTAAACACAGTTGGATTTTTGTCAGCTCCATTAAACATTCATTACACTCCCTTGTATGCACACAGACAGCTGAAGACACCACGGACATTCAGTTGTTGTTATTATTGTAGTTTTTAGTCCACTCTGTTCTAGACATGCCTAGCAGGTTGGCATCTCCATATTCTGTTCATAAACACAACTGCTGAACATGTGCTCTGCTGCCCTTGTAGGTACTGTGTGAACACAAATCCTGGGCTGCATGCAGATTCCTGTGGAGGGTCTGCACAGACACTTGAGGTGGTGACTCTACTGAACCCTCACTATATTGCAAATGCAGTGATTCCTGTCTGACTTAGGACTTCCAACATGTGTAGTAGATTTAGTGATGCACGTTTCCTCAGCAAGGTAAGTCATGCAAAACTGAGTAAACACTCTGGAGTTTGTGCTACATCAAAATTGGTTTATAGCAACTTTTGCTTTCCTCTTCTATGGGAAATGCAGCTCCACAGATAGATGAATAAACATCTACAATGTAACCAACATAGATGAAATCCTGAGACAAAAGGCTGAGCAATTGTGTTTGAACACTCCACAGTTACTGAGCCACTGGGTGGTCTAAAATGTATTGATCTGATATCAGAGGAAACCACAGCTGACAGCAGGAAACACTGGGTCCTGATCAATAATTCAGACGTCTGTTGGAGTTTGTACAGGCTGTTAGCAGAGTTGACTCAAGCAGATCGGCAGATTATAGAGGAAGAGTCTGAATTTATGCACCAGCCAGGAGCCGTTCTATCGTCACTGTGTGATAAATGATAAATGAGTGTGGTTTATTAAACACAGAAAACCTCAGAGAGTGAAGAGCTGATCCTGTGAGTCAGAGTGAGCAGAATATTAACTGGAATCATTAATGTTAATGCACGAATGTCACTTCTGCAGGCTTGTTTTGCTCTGTGTCTTGACTTGAAACAATTTCAGTGATGTAGAACAACCTCAAAGAGACACAAAATAATCCCAAAGACACACAACTGTGTGACAAACCAACTCACTAACAGTGACCTCTGTTCCATTATATATACAGTTCATGTCAGCATCATTGTATGGGCAGTTGAACCAATACAGTGCTGGTTAAAATTGCCACAGACAGAAAATGTAACACAACTAGAGAGAGACACAAAATAACCACAAAGAGACAAAACTATCAACAATAACACAATTTCTGAAGTAACACAATGTAATTACAAAGAGTCTAAAAACACAAATCCATCCATTTTCTACCATCTAACCATGGTAAGGTCACCCTGTTGTAGATATCTGTGTCCCCAACAGCACTTCTGAGTTGAAATAAAGACACACTAAACAATCTCAGGGTGATAAAATGATCACAAAGAGACATATAATGACTACAAGGAGACACAAAATGACCACAATGACGAGCAACTGTGGGACTCACTGTCTCTAACTAAGATTCCCCATTCTGTTGCCATGACTCTTATAATGAAGACATACAGTTAGGCTGCTGATGCAGGCACAACAATAATTTTGGAGAGGAAAGTATTGAACTCGGCAATGATATTGGCTGGACAACACTGACAATAAAAACAATACAGTGCTGGGCAGGAATGTCATGAGAACAGATGCTTCAGTACCAAGTCAGTACCAGAATTCTGAAAAAGTGACAGCACTTATTTTCTATGGTAACGAACATACTGAAAACACTGGAGGCTGTAATTTCTAACAGTGTCAAGAGCAGGAGCAGGTGGAGCATCAGGGAAGAATGTATGGACATATAGACAACAAAAAACAGCATGCAAACAATGTCACATTTAGAGCTATAAAAGCACTCAGAGAGTGCAATGCTCCACCAAGGCTGCTCAGTTGTTGTATGATTTCCGACAGATGAAGTCTTTAAAAAATTTGTGGTCCACAATGGTCAATTTGTAGTAGGATCGCAATTATGTCATCGTTATCTCACAATGATACAGAAATCTTTAATCAATCCGTGAATCCAGACTGTAAGCTGCATCACTGCCACAATCTAATCACTTGGTCCTTGCGTCATTTCTGATCTTCCCTGAAAAGTTTGTCCAAATCCATTAGTCTGTTTTTGAGCAATGTTACTAACAGACAAACAAACAGACAAACCAACGACAATCATCATATAACTCTGCCGCGTTCCTCGGCAGGATAAACAAACAAATGAAACACCTCAAACTGTTCTAAGCAGCATAATGACAAACATCCATTATCACAGTGTTAACATCCTGAAATGTTGCTGTCACTGTGAACTGTAACAGCTGCATCTGTTGTAATGCCTTTTTTGACACAATATTGTCTCAAGTAACAGTAATGTCCTTTTTTTTAACTTGAAAGCTCCACTTCAAGTGTTACAAGAAATCCAGGGATATTAGTGCAAATCTAGCACAAAGACAAAATGACTGCGGACACAAACCAACAAAGACCTAAATCAACCACAAAGAGACACAGAACAAATTATGCATCCACAAAAATCATCAAATGTGGATAAAACCTTACACAGTTGCAGCAACTTCAGTGTGTTCAGTGTACGTAACCTGCATTCAGACACAGTACTGAGTTACTGAGTATACAAATGTAAAAAAAGAAAAAAAAAAGGGAAAAATTTCTAGTTAATGCATTAAAATATCCATTGGGTCATGGTTATGTAAGGATAGTCTTTTGTAAAGATTAAAATAGAAATGGTCTATTTCATCCAATGCATGTTCAATGGACATTCAAAACAAAAATTTAACACATTTGAATACAAGGTCACACAACACTTGGGCAAAAAAAGCAAAAAATTTGATGTTGACATATGGCTATGATTTCTCCTGTGAGTGCCACTAGAGGAAAACCATGGTTTCAGTAAATCCTGAAGTGTTCGTCATCTGAGGAGTGGGAATGACATTGGCACATTTAAGGACAGTCTCATCAGTACTTGTCAAGCTATCGTGTCTTTTCTGCAGGTTCACGCTGCATTAACTCTCAGTACCTGACTGACGTGCTTTGTGTCAGAAGTTGAGAACCTTCTTCTCTGAGGCGGACACACCGTAGAAGTAAAGTTATTTATTTCAAAGCACTTTACAGAGAGCCAACCTACCTAGATCTGACTGATCAATAATGAATTAGTCGATACAGGCCGACAGAAATCAGAGCAGACGAAGAGGAGATTCAGTAGAGGTGAACCTCAAAGACAAGAAGAAACTCAAAGAAAATCTGAAATAAAAAGAGAGACCCAGAGGAAACCCGAGGCAGGCTCAACAAGTACTTTTCTCGAAAACGGGGAAAAAGGGCTGTTGCCATTGTATACTCCATCCAGGACGGTACTTGATATTAAGCTTTTACTGTGTGACATACAGTTGTTCAAACTCAACCTCCTCACACATTCTTTGTAAAAAAGTTGTTTCCCCTGAATGGATTTTTTTAAAATCTTTATCTCCTGATGCTGCTGAAGCTGCTCTGATAGGGGATGCTAGCAAACTGTTACCAGGGCAACGGTGACCTTGCCAATGAGACTTTTGTAAGAAGCCCTAATGAGGGTGAGTTTCGGCGGAAATGAAAAGGTGCTCAGTGTGAGAGATGAAGACAAAGATGCAACACACAGAGCGGGTGACGGGTCAGATTCTCTGAAACTCTGATATCTACAATATCAGTGATCCATCAGCTCATATATTTTGAAAGAAATCCAATGCTGCCTGTAACTGTAAGATGAAGATCTGAAAGCAGAGACACAGCAGCCCTTTAATCTTGGTAACAGGTAACAGCAGTAATGATGACCTAACATGCAAATTCTCTTCCTCCTACTCACTTGTTGACCTCCAGCTCTTTCTTCACCATTAACTTAGAATTTTTTTCCTAAGCATGAGGGCTCATCTGTGAACTTTTTACAGTTTGTACAAAAACTGGGATCTCTAAGTGTGGAATTAAGCATCTCATGTTCACACCTGTGAGAAGGGTTGTTATAAATTCATAAATAAAGCTTGGTATTTAATTGCTGTTGACTTACAAAGCTAAACAAAAGACAGCTTAATTTTGAATGCTGTGCAGACTATTTTTTTGAGGTCAAGGTAAAGTTCCAATTTCAGTGTGTAGACTATAGTGAAAAACTAATTTAGAAACTTCTGTGCATATTCAGGGAACAATAGAAGACAAACAAATCAAAAGACATGTATAAAAACTAGCTTAATACAAAAAGAAAAGACCTAAATTACACTTAAATATTTTGGGATGCTTCACCGAAAAAGCAAACAAAAACATGTCCAACAGTCTAAAAGAATAACAAATAATGCACTGATACACCAACATAAGATTATCACCACCAGATATGCTGTTGGTCCTTTGTGAGATACCAAAACAGCTCCAACATGCCGAGACGTGGACCCTACAGGACCTCTGAAGGTCCTGTGGTATCTGACACCAGGACAATACAGCAGCACAGATGGCAGCTTTCAGGACTATAAGTTAGAGTCACCACAAAGGAGAATTTTTCCAGCACTGTGACTGGTTCATGGTTTGTTTTTTTATGGGACACTCTCTGTGGATACTTAGTACAAACTGTGCCTTTTTGGAGACTGTATGGCTCAGGACTTTTAGGCCATAAAAGTTTTATATATCATCATTTAATGTGTTTTATCTATCAAAATGCTCCGACTTAAGGAACTTTCAGGATCAGGAACATTTTGAGGAACTTTTGTGTCACCCACCTCTGTTTTCATGATATAGTTTTACACTCAAGGCTTTGTTTTTCATAGTTGCAGAGGATGACATTCAGAGGCAATTTGAGAGGTTCATACTTTTTTTTTTTAAAGAAATTTTTTTGGTCTCTTTTGCCTTGTTTGTGTAAGCCTTGAAAGTTGTTGGCTCACCTCTCTGGGGCTGTGGGTCAGGCCGGTTACAATTTTGTAATGTTCTTGCAGTTTGCTGTTCTTGTATTTTGCTGTCTTCTGCGCTAGTACATTACCACAACAGCAAGACAGGTTTCTGTCTGCTTTTTTTCCAGCTCCGCACAACAACGCTGACCCGCGCTCTCACTCTTGGTGTCATGATTAAAAAGGTCTTACCAGAAACAACAACAAACCAGAACTGATATCTGGGACACTGAGCATGGCAATAAGGAAACACAAAACAATAAACTATCAACTAAGTCAAATAAACTATGAAATAAGATTGAAGACACAACATAAGTAAACACCAAAATAATAAACAAAATAAAATAAGTGCAAATGAACATAATCATAGAGAAATCCAATGCTACAATCTTTTTCTGATGAAATGTCCACATTTCAATGAAACACCTCAAAGGTGCGAAAAGGCACAACATGGCAGGTATAAACAGGTAAACAGCAGT
Source organism: Amphiprion ocellaris (assembly GCF_022539595.1). Classification (NCBI taxonomy): domain Eukaryota; kingdom Metazoa; phylum Chordata; class Actinopteri; family Pomacentridae; genus Amphiprion; species Amphiprion ocellaris. The sequence goes on from NC_072768.1 coordinate 30,823,036, forward strand.
ACAAAAAGTGTGCACGTCACGAGCAATGTAAGGCCAGTAACAGATACATCTAGCTCTCTGGAATGTGCGTTCCACATTTAAATGTCCACTTAACTGATTCTGAGTTTTGCCACACATTGTTCATAGTCTTGTTGTACTTGTGGTGAAAGTGATAACCAGTATGCTAACGCATTGCCACTAAGGCGAGTGGAAAGTATTGTAGCAATATCTAGCCGCTGTCCATCTGCACAGGCTTTAACTGCCAGCTCCAATCTGGTTTTCCATGGAGCAAAATTTTCTTTGTCCTTACAGTCGCTTTGAAAACATGACGGCAATTCCACTTGGTAGTGAAAAACTGTCTTTGATGTGTCTTGCAGGGCTGCCATGCCTGCCAGAGCATCGCCATTAGTGCTGGAGTTGTCCTCAACTCCTCCAGCTGTTGCCTGCTGCTGCTGCTGCTGCTGCGACATGAAAATACTGTCCAACTAAAATGGCCGGGTAGAAACTCTGGGTCTGCACAAAAAAATATCCATAGACAATGTTCTTGTATCGCCCAGGCAAGTTTTCCACCGACCTAGTTAGTTGACTGCCTTGGCTAGTTAGCATCAATGAAGACGAGCAAAAACACCGTTGCTACCCTAAATAAGATTCAAGACACAACATAAAAAACACAAAAAAGAAAAGCAAAATAAAGTAAATGCAAATGAACATAATCATACATAAATCCAATGCTACATTTGTATAGGACAGTGGAGAGAGAGAAAGGAAACATGGGTAGAAGAGTGGGGGAATGACATGCAGTAAATGGCCATGGGCTGCAGTCGAACCCATAACCGCTACGTCTGGGACTGTAGCCCTGTTTATTGGTCATCTGCTCAGCCAGCTGAGCTATCTGGGGGCCCAGAGGGTCATGGTTTTGATGCTTTTGCTTAATCTTGCCAAAGCTTTGGCCCTACTGTGGAAACAAATATTACAGTGCTTTGGAAAGAAAGTTTTCACCCTGAGAAAATTCACTGAGTTTGGGACATTCATGTTTATCCAATTTCAGCTGAAAACTTAAATGTTGTCATTATGAACGGAACAGTTGTCCTGAACACTAATTCACTCTTCAAACCCTCCTGATGCTCCTTAAAATCCTGTGTGAGTTGATTAGTACTCCCTGTTTTCCCTCTGGCAGTGAAGATGAGTCGATTATGGAGAAAATCGACACAGAAGTGAGCCAAAAGTGAAATCCAACATGACGGCGGCGGACAGATGAACATGCTTTTCTCCTTACAAATGTGTGAATAATGGAAGCTAATTGGTCAAACTTGGGTTGACCTCTGTTAACTGTCTAAGTTTGGCCCCCCAGCAGCTAAATCAAAGCCTTGACATCATGCCAGCTGTTAAAGTAGAAACCAGCCTGCGTGAATGCTTGAACAGACAGCTGTGATGTATAATGAATGGATGCAACCACCATGTGTTCAGCAGATCTGATGTCAGACCTCCTCTGGTTGTTCGCCGTTAGAGAAATGGGATGTCAAGCAGAAAATGCACTCTGCATGACTAAACACACTCAGCATGTCAGACTGCTGTGTGTCCACGACGAGTCACACCTCAGGAACAACAAGGTAAGACACTGAGATGCTTCATCACACACCGCTGCACACCCTGCATCCATCCTGCATCCATCCTGCACTGGAGATGGAGTTCAACGAAAACTTTACATCATCCTCCCTCAAACACTTTATTGGTTGGTAGTGGTTAAATCTACAGGATTTCAACCTGCACATTCATCAAGAAAAGCACAAAGGAGAATGTACTTGGAGAAGTTTTATAAAGACCCACCTGAACCCCAAAGAAGGAAAATTGGAGCACATTTTTGCTGATTGGACAAAAAGTAAAAGTGCCTTTTAAAAACCACCAGCAGACAAAGATGCTCTTTGGAGTCAAGGACAAACAAAAACTAAATGTCCCAGGCACTCTTGTAAGTGAGTAACTCACCCTTGAAGCAAAATGACAAAAAGCTTTTTAATTTTGATACTAAATTCTGATACCGAACTGTTTGGGCTGGAAGCCTTCATCAAGCTGTTCAAATAAAATACAAACAACATCCTTTAGAGACTTTTACATTATTATATCTAGTGCTTTCGATTTCCTTCTTTTGTTTGCGGACTGAACTAAACTTGAAATAAACTTTAGGAAGATAATGAATTTGAAGTGAAACCAGAATCAATTCCCATCAACAACTAGGTCTTAAAAGGTTCCAATATTTAAGATTAAGAAAAGATTTTAGCATTGACAGAAAAGCTTTAGGGACATGACTCATATTTTTCAGAAAGAGCAAAAGAAATGTCAAATGACTGATTGTATTGAGTTACAGTTAAAGGTTTGTATTGCTGTTAGTCTAATTTTCTTCTGTATGTAACACTAATTCTGTGGCTGCATTAAAAGCGAAATGTTTGTGGAACATTTGCTGAACAGATGCTGCATCACTACGCCTCCATATCTAACCAGTGAAAGTGGCAACAAGAAGCATGTGAGCAGCTGCAAGTGGTGCACACGTTCCAAACACAAAAAGACCTGTTCTGAGGCTGGGGTGCAGCTTATAGGGGAGGCTCCAAGCCAAACAGATTGGGAACCACTGTGCTAGATGACTATTCTAGCTGGAAATGGCTGATTCATAATGGAATATCTACATAGAATAGATCTTTATTGTCACTGTTACAGAAAACAATGAAAATCAGTTTAGTACTCTCCGAATAGCAGCATTAAAAATAAACTATATAACACCCCCTAAAAATATATACAACATAAGAGCAAATATACAGTATGGAAACGATTCGTGGTTAGAGACCTGCTCTACACATGATTATGGCACATGATATGAATTGCACTGACACATAAATATTCCACTTGTAGGTATGTGATATTGTCATTCGGGGGGGGAGGGAGGAGACATTTGACGTAGGGGTACAGAGGAACATTTCCAGCAACCATCACTCCTGTGTTCTAATGCTACATTGTGTTAGCTAATGGTGTTGAAAAGCTAAGTGATGATTAGAAAACCCTTGTGCAATTATGTTAGCACATTGATAAAAGTGTGAGTTTTCATGGAAAACATGAAATTGCCTGGGTGACCCTGCCCGAACTTTTGAACGGTAGTATAGGTATATAGGAATAATAGTATAAAGGAAATTGCTGCTTTGTACCAAACAGGGCTTCCATTTAAGAGTCTTGATCACCCCACCTGCATTTATTTGCCAGAACCATCTGAGGGTTGTGTTACGGTGAGTGGAATTTTGAGAACCCAAGTGAGAATTCACAGAGCGACAGACAGGTGGATATAATCAGATTTCTTTATTCTGAATCAACAAATAATTTGCCACTATGGCCAGAAACTCACTAAAGGAAGGAAGGGGGTAGGAAGGCAGGAGGCTCAGCAGTCAGGGAGGCACACGGCATCCAGCGACGAGTGGCTGCTGGCGTACAGCAGAGACTCAGGGCAGAACTGGTCGGTGCAGTCCAGGGTGGGGGCATGTCCTCTGTCTGGAGGCCACGTGCTGCTCCTCAACCAGAGGCAACTTATGTGGGGGTCCAGGACCTCTACCTGGAGGTCTCACTGGAGAAGGCAGGCAGCTCCGTCGATCAGTCCGGCAAAAGTTTCGATGCAACTCACAGTGCATTCAGATCCCATGCAAACAGTACAATCTTACACTGCATGCTGTGTGGCACTTGCATTTAAAGCGAAGGTGATGTTGATCAGTCACAGGTGTGGGTTGCCACAGCTGCTCTCCCTCTGCGCTGATCACCAGCCGAGCAGAGGAAGAGGGGAAAAAGCTGATGAGCCAACAGCAAACGCTGTCCATGACAGGTTGCTTTGTAACTTTATCCCTTACACAGTCTACTGTAGATGTTAATTTAACCGTATTATACAAACTCATTGAGTAAACCTGCCATCCTTGCTCGTTTAGCCTAAACCCTTCACCATTTCACAACATGTCAGGGTCTGATCTGCAGTGTCTCTGCGGCTTCAGTCAAATTTCAGTGAAACATTTTTCACCATTTCTAGATATCAATCACGGTGACCAAGACAGATAATCCAGGACAAATTGAGCATGTATCAACATTTTGGGGTTAATTTGTCTCCAGGGACAGCCAGGTGTGTTTCTGCATTTTCTCCATCTGCTTCTCCAGGAGATCTCATCTGCAGTGATCAATATCCTCACAGTTCATCCGACAAACTAATACTACTGATCAGCTCCTAATCCCATTAACCTTTGAATCTTTGGGTTGTAGAAGTGGAGGGGCTCATGTTGGCTGGTATCACAGCCTCAGTGAGGACAAAATGAGCTGAAGAGGTCTGACTCCATAAAGGGGTCAAAGGTCAACTGCTGCAAATGAAGACAGGTTAGTGAGATGATGACAATGGGGGAGTGAAGGGGTGAAAGATATTGATCAGGTGGTACACGGAAGTGTGAGAGTCAGCATGTAATTATTTGAACTGAGAGAAGAAAACTAGAACAGTATTGGACAGCTAATGATACTGTGCAAAACAGAACACTAAAAATCCCATCATCTTGGTCAAATGCAACACTAAAATCCCAAAGAGTATTGACCTAATCTGAATCAAAAATACAAGAAAACTGTAGACATAACCAAAGCAAATTACAGAACATTAAGCAGGGATACAAAAACATGTAATATTGGACCTGGGCTTTCCCTTATTACTCCACCAAGGAACGCGGTGGATTTATGTGATGATTGGCGTTGGTTTGTCTGTCTGTCTCTCTCTTAGCAACATTACTTAGTAACAGATTAATGGATTTGGATGAAATTTTCAGGGGAGGTCCAAAATGACACAAGGACCAAGTGATTAGATTTTGCCAGTGATGCAGTTTATAGTCTGGATCCACAGACTTGTTAAAGATTTCTGTATCATTGCGCGATAGTGGCACGGCATCACTGTAACTGTGACAACAAGTGAACACTGGGTCAGCTGCCTGCTGACGATCACAAGATCCTACTACAAATTGACTGCTGCGGACGTATCGGGACTTATCCGTCAGAAATGATACAAGAAACAACTGATTAAATTGTGGGGGTGTTTCCGAGTCCCATCAATTCCGCCATCCGCTACATATTTAGGTCACGCGATTCGGTATCCGTACATAGCATTGAGCATGCCTGTGCTCAGCACAAGGTCATTGTGTTTGTGGGTGCATCGATACTAAATGGCCACATTCTGTGTTGCCGTGATTTGTGATCATCAACAACTAATAAACAAATGCTGCATTTCTGACAATGCCATACGGAGGAATGAACAGCCTTGGTGAGTGCTGCGCTCTCTGAGTGCTTTCTTATTTTTAACTGCTATAGGTTTGGACGGCCGGGGGACTTCCCATGATGCACTGATCAGTGCAACTCTCCTCTTTGTCTCTCCATACATTTATACACCACCATTGCATGTCATTTACTTTGTGTCTTATCTCTCCCATAGTTGTTGTTTTGTTCTGTCTGCAGGTGTCTCTGGATCTGGAGCTACACATCTCTTATCTGCAGTCACTGGTTTCACCGATCTCCCAAGTGTTTACTGTTCTTTCACATTCTGTCTGTTCTCCATCTGCTATCCTGCTATCAGCTCCATTCAATAAACAAGACCAGGGCTAATTAACAGAAAATGATAAACAAAACTAGGGCTAAAACATTAAAAGAATTGCAGAAATAACAAGATCTAAAACACCAGCATCCACTGGACATAACTGGAGCTAAACCAACAGAGAATATTAAACAAAACCTCAGCTACAAAGTCAGGGAGTACTGAACAGATCCAGGCCTAAAACAGGACAGCATATTGGACAAATCCAAGGCTTAAAACCCAGGAAATGTTCATCAAATCAAGGACTAAATGCCCAGAGCATATCAGACAAAGTGGGGTGAGAGTATCAGGAAATATTACTGACAACCTGCATAAATCCTTTGTCTTGTTGGTGTTGAGGAGCAAGATATTGTTTTGACATCAGGATATGAAGGCCTGGACCTCCTGTCTGTAGGCTGCCTCATCATTATTGGTTATAAAAAGTAACGAGTCGAGTGTAGCCCAATATAACGGAGTAAGAGTAGCGTTTCTTCTTCATAAATCTACTCAAGTAAAAGTAAAAAGTATGGCAGAGTAAAACTACTCTCAGAAGTACGTTTTTTTCTGAAATGTGACTCAAGTAAATGTAACGGAGTAAATGTAACTACTCACCTCTGGACATGGGGAGCGAACATCAAGGAAAAAGTGAAGAAGACGCAGCAAAGACTCTTCTTCCTGTGGACCCTCCGAAGATCTGAGCTCCCACAAGGACTCCTCACCAATTTCTACCAGTGTGTCACAGGAAGTGTCCTGGGCTATGGATGCGTGGTGTGGTTCTCCAGCTGCACTTCAGAAGAGAGGAAAAACCTGCAGTGGATCGCTAAGACCGCATCGAAGATCACCAGTACCCCTCTCCTATCCTTGGAAGAAATATACTGTGACTGGCTGAGGAACAGAGGATGAAAGATCAGATTGGACAACACACACCAGGGACAATCAGGGATAAATAGTGGTAAAACATGAAAGAATATTCCAAATTAACTGAGATAAACATCCTAGAATGAATGGTAGGATGAGGTAGAAGACCTGAGAATATTCTGGCTAAAATTTCAGACCAAAGCAGATTCCATTTGTGAATGACAGTGCACATAAAAGTAGAGTACATAATGGGGGTTATATCTGGGCACAAGACACTTAAATTGTCAAGTGGAAATGGGGTCTTTCTGTTCACAACAAAAAAATCCCTAAATGGCAGCTAAAGTTTAGAAAACCAACTGAAAATGTTTTACAAATGAAACTTTATTTCTGTCACGTCAGTTGACAACAGCTTTAAACAGGTTTAGGGATGTAGTGTGTGTGTGTGTGTGTGTATGTTTGTGTGTATGTGCATGTTGGGTTAGATAGTGCTGGTGCTGAGGAGGGGAAAGGAGGCCGACAGCCAATTAAAGATGACAGGCAGAGATAGTGAGCATCTCTGCTCCTTTAAAACACATATGTCCTGTTGACAGCAAACGTTTCCAGCAAAGACATGACTCCAGAAAGGAAGAAGAGAAAACTCATTCAGGTTTCTGTGTGAGACACTCGATGGTGACGTTGATAGTCATGAAAAACTTATTTTACCATCTTGTACTAAAAGCTTCCATTCACTTTGAATGCAGGGCTCTGCCAATCATGGAACAGGGCAGTGTAGGGAATCTTGCCTCAAACGCTTCTATAAAAAATGGAGCAAATAAGAACGTACGGCCTTTTAAATATACTGTCAGGTGAGGAAGCGTCCTGACAGCTGAATTCCCATTTCTGCAAATTGTCAAAATGATCCATGCAACAACTATCTGCAGTTAAATACTTTGCATTTTGCAGCCTTGTTTCTTTATTTCTGAAATGCTTTTATTTAAACATTACTTTTTTGCCACGCATTTATCTATAAAATGACTAAATTATATTAATATCCTGTGGAATCATTGAGGTGAAAGTGCCTCCAAGTGAGTTGAAAACAAGTAATAATGAACAAATCGGTGGTCAAACACCAAAGAATATCAGATGAAACCGGTGATAAAGCACAGGCTGGTTCTTTAGTCAGGATGGACTAAAGTTACCAAGATGTTAGACTGGATTGCTGTTTTTCTCTGCAGGAACTTGTCAGTCATTTCAGGGGTTGGAGGAAACAGGAATCCAGGGTAGGTACTTCTGAGTGACAGTTAAAAACCGCTGTGCTGGGTAAACCTGGAGAGAACAACAAGTGCCATTTTTCTGTCCTCTCCATGTCCTCGTCCATTAGCAGTCCTTTTCTCCCTCCTCTAAAATTTGCCACATAGGCTAATATTCTTTTTAATCCTATTTACTACATGCTCATAGAACTGGTGAAACTACATCCAGTAAATACTATTTGTCCTTATTTTACCTCATTGTATTTAGTGAAATCAAAGTTACCGACATGATCAAAGCTGCTAGATCCAACATCACAGTGGAAATTGAAAGGCTGAAAAGACTTGCCGTGGAGTTGGTCTGTGTACGTTTACCTAGTTCCTGCTGTGAAAAGCTGTGCTGCGATGACAAAAAAAACCCCTCATGACAAAATAATCAGTTGTCGTGCCTGACATCTAGTTTCTGTTCTGTTCCTCTATGTCTTTTGGGTCAATGTGTTATCCACCTGATATTGTGTAGCCTCATAAAAATAAAGTGTGGCTATTAAATGATGAATGCTAATGCTGTAATTCAAATTGTAATAAAGAAAACCTCCCTTTAAATATGCGAGTAGCATGGAAAGTAATACAAACTTTGTGAGAAAAGATAAACTGTAGGAAAATGGTTTTGTCACTCACTGGGACAACACAGCAACACACTCAACACTCTCACTGAAGGAACTCCAGGCTGAGAAAAGCACCACAGTATGTAAACACCTTCAGCAATCACCTGATCAAACACCATTCGACTCCTTCCCTCTCCCTGAAATCACATGTGCATTCAAGTGATTGACTCTTCAAGTTTGCTCCATAAGTGAAGAAAAAACTATGGAGCAGCAGAACACAGTAGTGTATACCTGCACAAGGGAAATATACTGAAAGGTGAAGGAATGGAAATGCAAATCTACTAAAATAAATTTAACTAGAAAAACACTCAGAGAGCACAGTACTCCCCCAAGGCTGTTCATTCCCCCATATGGCATTGTCAGAAATGCAGCATTTTTTTTTTGTAGAAATGCTGAATTTGTTTATTAGTTATTTATTATCAGAAATCACGGCAACATACACTACCGTTCAAAAGTTTGGGGTCACCCAGACGATTTCATGTTTTCCATGAAAACTCACACTTTTATTCATGTGCTAACATAATTACACAAGGGCTTTTTAGTCATCAGTTAGCCTTTCAACATGATTAGCTAACACAATGTAGCATTAGAACACGAGAGTGATGGTTGCTGGAAATAGGCCTCTGTACCCCTACGTCAAATGCTAGAATCGTCAATTACCACATTAACAATATGTAGACTATATGTTTGATTAATTTAATGTTATCTTCATTGAAAACACAGTTTTTCTTCCAAAAATAAGGACATTTCTAAGTGACCCCAAACTTTTGAACGGTAGTGTACAATGTGGCCATTTACTATGGATGTACCCATAAACAAAATGACCTTGCACTGAGCACAGGCTGTGTTATGAATGAGTACGTTATGTACAGATACTGAATCATGTGACCTAAGTATGTAGCGGACAGCAGGAATTGATGGGACTCGGAAACACCCCCACAGTTTCATCAATTATTCCTTGTATCAGTTCCAACGGATAAGTCCCAGTAAGTCCACAGTGGTCAATTTGTAGTAGGATCGCAATCATGTGATCATCAGCAGGCAACTGATGTAGTGTTCACTTGTAGTCATAGTTACAGTGACGTCATGCCGCTATCTCGCAATGAAACAGAAATCTTTAACAAATCCATGGATCCAGACTATAAGTTGCATCACTATCAAACTCTAATCAGTTGGTCCTTGTGTCATTTCTGACCTTCCCTGAAAATTTCATCCAAATCTGTTTGTCCATTTTTCAGTAATGTTGTGAACAGACAGATAAAAAAACGAACGCTGATGGTCACATAACTCTAACATCACATAATTACAGCATTGATTTCATTTTTTAATAGGCACACTTTGTGAATGATGATGCACATGATGCTTGTGGCCTAGACATACACTGACGAGACTAAAAGATGTTGACAGACAGAAACATCCAATACAATTTGAGCTACATTTACAGAAAGCTGACTATTGTTGAAATAACAGATGAAGACAATAATGTCAGGAGCACTTGAACATGCAGTTTATGGGAATATATTACATGGTAAGTGAACGCTCGTTAAGTAAGAATTATGTAGGTGTAAAGGCCTGAGCAATTTAACCAGAATCGCATTGGACTGCAACAGGAAGCCTTGTGAGATGCACATAGTCAGAGTTCATGTCTCCGCCAGTCCGTTTTTCTGGTAGGAAACAATGAGCTACCAGCAGAGTCAGTGTTCTGGCTCATCTGTGTGGAGTTTACAAGCTCAGTTTTCTCTGTTTATTCTTCTGCTCTGCATCAGTCGACCTCTGCATCCCAGCTGTCTCAGCAGCATGTTAAACACTTGACTTTCACATGCCGACTTCCTCTCTGAAGTGAAAATATTGCTGAGTCTCTGAGGAGTCCTCCGCCTCCCGCTGAGCATCTCCCCAAATCGCTGCTTTTTCCTCTCTGACACAAAAGCACTCTTTAAGACATCAGTGAGTCCTCTTCTTCACTTTATATTCACGCTGTGCTGCGTTTGCTGTGTGGAGGGAAACTCTCAGCAGACTTAAGTGAACACAGAGGTGACTCAGGTGAGCAGTTCGTTTCCAAAGGCAGCGTTTCACCGACAGTGTGCCTGAAGCTGTTTGAGCGAGGCGACGTGATGCAGATGGAGAAAAGACTCAGGTTCACAACATCAGACCCAGGCTCAGTTTATACACTGAGGACAGAAAACTAATGAAACAAAGGAATAAACTTAAACCACTTCTACTTCTGAAACTTTTGGGCAGATTTTTTTTTCATTTTTAAAGGACAAGTGAAAGTGATCTGGAATAAAACTCAGTTGTATTAAACGAGACAGGCTTGTACAAGGCATTACGGTATTTTTTTCAGTCAAGAAAACTGATACAGTCTTACAGTTGTTAAGGTCCTTATATACAATATCTTAATTATTGGATGGATTGTCAATTTTGTACTGTGTAGACATAGGCGTGTCAAACTCATTTTAGTTCAGGGGCCACATTCAGCCCAGTTTGCTCTTAAGTGGGCCAGACCTGTAAAATCATAGCATAATAGCCTATAAATAATGATAACTCCAAAATTTTTCATTTGTTTGAGTGAAAAAAGTACATTCTGAAAATATGTTTACATCTGCAAGCTATTTAAATGGGTGAAAATTCCATTTATTTTACAGATATTTTCTTTAAGTTGGCATGTATGATTATACACACTAAACATTATCATTACTCCACCAAGGAACACAGTGGAGTAATGATAATGTTTAGCAATAATAGTGTTATGTGAAGATGGCTGCTGGTTTGTCTGTCTGTCTGTTTGCAACATTACTCAAAAATGGACTAATGGATTTGGTTGACATTTTCAGGGAAGGTCAGAAATGGGGCAAGGACCAGTTGATTAGATTTTGGCAGTGATGCAGCTTATAGTCTGGATCTATGGATTCGGTAAAGATTTCTGTATCATCGCGAGATAATGGCACTGCGTCACTGTAACTATGACAAGTGAACACTACGTCAGCTGCCTGCTGATGATCACATGACCGTGATCCTACTATAAACCAACTGCTGTGGACTTATCAGGATTTGAATCAGAAATGATACAAAGAACAACTGATTAATTTGTGGAGGTGTTTCCGAGTCCCATCAATTCCTGCCGCCCATTACATATTTAGGTCACGCGATCCGTACATAACTTACACCTGCATAACACATGCCTGTGCTCAGCACAAGGTCATTTTGTTTGTGGGTGCATTTATATTAAATAGCCACATTCTATGTTGCTGTGATTTCTGATCATCAGTACCTAATAAACAAATGCTGCATGTCTTTTTTCCAAAATATTTTTATTGAGGAAATTAATGAGATAATGTCAATGAGAAATACAATCCACTTTTTCTTTTCTTTTTTTAAAAACATGTATACATATACGCACGCAGGCATGAATGCACACACACACACAGATATATGCCAACACTTAAACACGCCCACACATACACATGTGCACAAAAGCGAAACAATGTAGCAACAAAGAACAACATAACCCCCCTCCCACCCACCCTATCCCACCTCAACTCAGCATAGTGACCAACAGACAAATGCTGCATTTCTGCCAATGCCATATGGGAGAATGAACAGCCTTGGCATAGTACTGCACTCTCTGAGTGTTTTTCTAGTCATTTTCATTGTGGCAATGTTGTTATGCTAGCAAGTTTAGTAAAAAGCAATGGTACAGCTTCAGAGAATTATTGGAATTCCTGTAAACACTTAGTGTTGTTCAAACATTAAGTCTCAGAAAATTAAACTTACAAGTAGTCTCAACATAGCTAGGTTTCTGTAAAAAAAAAAAAAAAAAATCACCCACTCACCACACACACACTGCATTTGAGTTATTGACATTTTTGGCAGGAACTATTCTGTGGTTGGTACAAGCCAAAGATGGCTCTTTATGTCGTTGCTGTTACTGTGACAGAAAGTAGCAGTCAGTCAGAATCACTCTAGACAAACCTGAACAAATTTGCCAGCTAAGGAACTATCTAGCAAATCAACCAGATGCAAACAAGTAGCTGCAGCATTGGCTGAATAATACTGGATTTTAATGAGATGCAGCTGAAACTGATGCACTCATTTTGTCTCCAGTTTGTTGGCACTTTTTATTTTCAAATGTGCACATTTAATTATGCAGCGTTAACAGTAGCCATTCAAAGTCAATCTGCCATTCTTACCAAAAACTGGCATTTTGACAATGTCATGGAGATGCATACAGTTCATTTACCACATTAACAATGTCTAGACTGTATTTCTGATTCATTTAATGTAATCTGCATTGGAAAAAATGCTTTTCTTTAAAAAATAAATACATATTTAAGTGACCCCAAACTTTTGAACAGTCATGTATGTGAGACCAGCTATATCAGCTTGCCAGAGATTTTAATGGGATATCAATCCAGGCCTGATACCAAAGAGCTGCAGAACTTCTAATTAGTCAACTTATTAGTCTATGAGCAGCAAATATATTCCATTTTTGAGACTGTAAAAACTGCAAACCATAGATGAATGAGCTTTAATCAAAAACAGTTTAATAAAGAGAAAATAATCTGTAATCTTTTCAAGGAAAACGTCTGCATGCAGCCTCCCTCTCTTCTTCTATTTCTCACACAGACACAGTCAAAGGTCACAGCTGCTGTAGTGCTTTTAAAAGGATTACATGTGTGTATCCAGTAGCACGTTGTCGCTTTTGACCTCCAACAGAGATGAACACACTGACTTTTTTTTGTGTCTCTGACCTGAAAAATTCTCTCAGAGCTCTTCACCACAGCCTGTCTGCCCTTGACAAAAACCTTCTACCAGCCCTGCTGCTGCCTGGAGAAAATGCCACCACTCGCCCGCAGAGAGCTCTGAGCACTGGTGGTAATTGGATCCTGGTCTTCTTCTGCCCCCCCTCCATCCCTGCTGCGCCCCTCTCTGTCCTCTCTCTGCTGGAGGTGTCATCATCAGTGCTCTAATAAGGCAAAGACTGCGAGCGCCTTCAGCGAGTCATTATTCACAGTAATGACTTCCTGCTCGGCTCTGAACACTCAGCTCCGAACGTACGGGACGACTTGTATCTTCACGCACCGAGCTGGACGGCAGTTTAAGGGCTGAGGTCATCAGGTACTAAAATACAAACTGAAAATAGTCCAGTTCTGCTGCTTAACAAGGAAACACAGTCACAGTTTAACTTTACACATGTTACAGCCAGCTATATACAAATCACAGATTTTCACTGCAGCCAAAGTGTTTGTCTGGTGATGCTTCTGTTGTTGCATTTGTGCCGCCATGCTATAGAACATTGCATCTTCAATGAAACCATCAATAATATGGTAAAATGTTACCTTTGGGTTGTGAGCTAAGGGTGTTTATATCCACACTGTGTTGATGGTTGTTGTGTAGCTCATTTTAATCATGGTACAGCTGGCTGCAGCGATGTTACTTAGTCCACGACTTTGTTCTAAACAGAAATACCTCAACTATTGGTCAAATTTGCTTAAGACATTCATCTTCCCCTCAGGACTATTTGTGACAACTTTGATGATCCGTCGACCTTTTTATCTAGTGCAATCATCAGAAATGAAAACTGTTATCCATCTAACAACTGAATGTCGTCAGAGGGATCATTGCAGTCTCACAAACCAAATATTGTCAAAGGACAGAACATTTACACCTTCTCAGGCTTCCTAACATTCTTCTAATGAACCACATATAGCTCTTTTCCATTTTGTGGCAGCCCAAACCTTTATGCATGTTGTGCAACCACACCTGTAAAATTTCTCTCAGGTCTGTTTTCAAGGGAGAACCTACTTCGGAATAGACACTTCTGACAGCACCATTTAACTGATTGACGAAAATCTTCACAAACACAAGGAAGTTGCCAAGGTTCTTTTACTGAAGGGTAATACTTACACTGTCTGCATGAAAGAGGAGATTTATAGGGATTTGCTGACATTTTGTGGAAAGAAACTTTTTCACTTTGTTGCCAAGATTGAGATGAGAAGCTTGGCATTACTTTCACTGTCTGTTAAATGTGAAGCTACAGTGAGCAGCTAATAAAAGACTGGAAACAGGTGGGAAACAACTGCTCTGTCTCTATCCTAAGTTCAAAATATCCTCTCACCTTTCTGCTCATTTACCAGAAAAAACTAATATCTGCTCCCTATTGCACACAGTACTCACTGTTACTCTAAAACAATGACATCGCTTTTCCTTTCAAATGATCCTGTTGCATTGCTGTGAAGACACTATTTCTGTAGACTCTCGCTGCTGGAGGCTTCTATTGTTCTACATACAGTTTTTCAGTGGACTTTGGAGCTTGGAGAACTTGACAGAGATTGTCTGTGGATTCCGTCTGTCTCAGTGTTAGTGGGAGGTCTGGGTGTCCTCTCCTAGGAATTTTTTCTGCATTAAGTGGAAGCCCTATGCTTCAGCTCTTAATTTATGGTGAATTTGTCTCTATTTATGTGATGTGAAACACAAAATTCAGGCACCACCTGACAATTTAAAGTATAGAAAGTAGAATGCAGGAAGGCTCTCACACATTTCTATTGTTTTATAAATATAATCATTCTCTTGTAGATCAACTTTCTCATTTGATCTTTCCCTGCTGAGTCAACACACACACACACATATATGCTGTATGTGTGTGTGTATGATATGATTTACTCCTCTGTTGTCTTCTGCTTGTTGTGGTTACCTTTGCAAATGTGCAAGTGGCAAATAAACAGATTTGAATTCTTTTCTGAGCTCCTGGACTTTAGTAGCTCATATGTGTTTCAGCAAAATCTCTGCTCATGTTCAAAACATTTTGCACATTCTAAACATGTACTGAAATATACAGACGGATTATGGGTGAATGTGTTTAAAAATAAGAGCCCTTTGCAACATTCTTGTTTTCATCCAGGGGAAAATGGATGTGGGCTGCACAGTGGCTCCATGGTTCGCCCCCGATTTGTGTCCCAGCCTGGGCCTGGGATTTTTCTGCATGTTCTCCCTGTACATGCATGGGTTTTATCCAGGTACTCTGGCCTCCTCCCACAGTCCAAAACATCCTTCCATTGATCCGTTATCTGTACACCACTTAATCCTCATCATAGGGCTAAATAAAGACACAAATAATTCACATTCAAATTCACAAATTGTCTCAGATTGTCTCTATGTGTAGCCCTGTGATAGACTGGTGACCTGTCCAGGGTGTCCCCTGCCTTCACCCTAAGTCAGCTGGGATAAAATCCAGACCCATGTGACCCTAATGAGGATTAAGTTGTGTATAGACAATGGATGGATGGATGGAAATGGAAGTATTCTAAATTCTGCTGCTCTACTCTATTTGTCTGTCAGCATCCAGTTGTTGCACTGCAGCATTATCAGTTATTAATTTGTTCTTCACTGTGTCAGCAACATTACACTTAAAAGAGTCCAGTCTGATTTGGTTAATTTGGGAATATCCCATCTCCACATCTGCATTCTAATATTTGATAGGTGGGTTGACAAAATTAACATTTGCTGACTCAGAAATCAGTTTGGCATTTTGCCATCTGTGCAGTCCTACTGTTAGGGAATTTAAAGTTTGGCTTGAGCCAAGCAGGTTCATTCAACATATGCTGTCCTGTCGTTTTCTGGTGTTCAAGTCAATGAAAGTAGTGAAGTTAAATGGTATGTTGGTCATCTTCATGGATAGTCTTTGTGGATGACTGACTAACAAAGCATGATGGGGCAGAAGACTTCTCAGGAACACAATCATCCAATGGCTGCAGCACTCTACTGCCCAAAACTTACCCTCTGATTATTTTGAAGAGAACACAAGTGTCAGGTTAATCCAGAGGAGGAATGTTCAGAGATGCCTGGAAGGTTGAAAAATGCAATTCACTCCAAAACACGATAATGTTTATTGTTTCTCTTAAGCAGAGCCAAAATCTGACAACTGAGACAGTTTCCCAGGCCTCATCAGCAGGACATCAGTTTCTGATGTCAATAACTGTCACTTTGTGGAGCTTTGTGTCAGAACTGTCTACTTTAATATATCAACATCCGGCTCTTAATTCAAAAATTACAGAGAGCTCTAACAGTTTTGGAATGGTGGTTTCTGTAAGCTAGGAGCTTCGGGGCATGTAAACTAAAATCAGTTTCATTTGGCATGTATTTGTTTGCTGCTCCTTTTAGCAATGTATCCATGCATGTGCAGCAATGGATGGCATCAATTGATTACTTTGATATTATTTTTAATATTACTGACAGTAAAGAAAAAATAATTATGATTTTATGGAAAGTTTTGTAGTTATAATAATTTTTTGGGGGGGTTTCCTAAACAGATATATGGATAATTGCTCATAATAGTGATCAGTGTCCTCACAAAGTGTAAATGCCAATCTAAAAAATATCTGTATTTTAGCTGTGCAGTGGGTTTAAACTTTACTGAAATATCACTTCAGGCAAAAAAAAATGTAATTTTTGATGTAAGTCGTGATATTTGGGCATCCAATGGGGCTGTGAAGGACTTTAATTGTCTCCATGAGTTTTGTGTCCCAGCCAGTGACCATGACTTGCTGTTGTTTTCAGGACACCAGCAGGCACCCAACACTTTGTGTCTTTTATCAGTGAGGATGATTACACTGTGACTTTCATTTTAAAATAGAGGAAGGGATAGAGTGTGTCCTTAATCAAGGGGATTTGCTGGAGGAAGAAGGCGAAAGAAAGAAAAGAGGTGTGCTGGTAATGATGGATCACTGAGGAGTGCACCACTCTGAGGTCAGTAAAGTGTGTGTGTGTGTGTGTGTCTGTGTGTGTGTGTGTGTGTGTGTGTGTGTGTGTGTGTGTGTGTGTGTGTGTGTGTGTGTGTGTGTGTGTGTGTGTGTGTGTGTGCGTGCGTGCGTGTGTGTACATATATGAACTCTGAAGTAAAGTGAGATTACCTTATTTTGCCGGAACCACAGCATCTCACATCTTACATTTAATTTAATCTTGAACAACCTGAAAGTGATTTATCAGGGTAAAATAATAGACTATAAGAAGATGTGCATCACTTCTGTAGGTCCTTGAAGCAGTGGGAAGACAGAGTTGATTTGTGGTAGAGGTAGAAACAATCAAACTGCTCTATAGTCAGAAACCTGTAAGTCAGTACTCTGGTATTGGTGACATTTTGACAGCAATAAAACAGCTCTCACTGCTGTATATATATATATATATATATATATATATATATATATATATATATATATATATATATATATATATATATATATATATATATATATATATATATATATATATATATATATATATATATATATATATATATATATATATATATATATATATATATATATATATATATATAGGGCTGTACAGTGGCGTAGTGGTTAGCACTTTCGCCTTGCAGCAAGAAGGTCCCTGGTTCGCGTCCCGGCTTTCCCGGGATCTTTCTGCATGGAGTTTGCATGTTCTCCCTGTGCATGCGTGGGTTTTCTCCGGGTACTCCGGCTTCCTCCCACAGTCCAAAAATATGCTGAGGTTAATTGATTACTCTAAATTGCCCGTAGGTGTGAATGTGAGAGTGATTGTTTGTCTATATATATGTAGCCCTGCGACAGACTGGCGACCTGTCCAGGGTGTCCCCTGCCTTCGCCCGAGTCAGCTGGGATAGGCTCCAGCACCCCCCGCGACCCTAGTGAGGATTAAGCGGTGTATAGATAATGGATGGATGGATGGATATATATATATATATATATATATATATATATATATAGTCATTTTTGAGCTGGAGATACTGACAAATTATCTTCACATATTCACATATTTTCCACGATATCTGTAAAAAAACAAAGAAGTCCTTGAATTTGCAACAAAATGCATTTAAAACAAACCATTTTTTTCTTTTCTCATAAAATAATACCATGCTTTTCATTAGACGGTGGAATTATGTGATAGTACTTTTTTATCATGTACAGATGTTGCATTTTGCACAACTTAATTGAGTGATTGAGTGGTTTAATGATGATTGGTGAGAAGGAAAAAATGACGTGTGTCTGCGTCAACACAATAAGAAGGGTTCAGTTTTTAGTTTTCTGCACTTCACATATGTTGGCAACTTTTAAAAGTACAGTCCCCCTTAGTTTTCTCTAAACATGATGTCATAATGTTGGAGCTGAGATGTTAGAGCATTTTTGGCTCATCGAGTGAGTTTTCTGTGGAAAATGTCAAACGGGAATATTTGTGACTTAAGCACATATGTTCCCGTTTAAGTACTTCATTTGCTAAGTTATTTAACTTATGCGCATTAAGTAATTTCATCTTTTTGCATTTAAATGTTTATTTCAAAGAGATGAACAGTTTGGCTTCTACAGCTGGACTGACAATAAAGACAAGTAATGAGAGAAGATGAATAACTAAATTAAGCACGATCAAGCATGAAGTACAAACAGCTTCCTTTAAGAGCTGGAAAAGCTTTCACCATATTGAGAGCAAATCATTTTAATTATTTAATTTGCTTGCTGTATATTTTGGTGATTCAATATATGCACAATAACATTCATACTGGTAGAAATAGTTTTTTTTTCCCAAGTTATTTACAATTTTGATTGTGCCAAACTTAACAAAATCTAAAATCAAAAATAAATAAATAAATGGTGACTGTGTCTTCCAAATACGGTATTAATTTAATCCTGCCTTATCAAAATGAGCATTTCTGATATCCATAATGTTTAGGATACGTTACACCTCATCTTTTTGGATTTCTTGCCTTGAAACAGGAAGTGCTGTGTAAGTAGCCTGTACATGGTCCAATCTGCCTGAAACTTTACTCTCTCAGTTGCAGCGCCACCTGGTGGATATGCGTGGGCCAGCCGGGCCGCTCCGATGCGAGGACCCGTCCAACGATGCTTGCAGCTTTAATTTTACTTGTAATCCTTTACTGAATTTCCTGCTTCTGGCTTGAGTTTCAAAATGCAACAGCCAATTTTACATCTCAGAGATATGAGATGAAGGATAAGATGAAAATAATATTGAACAAACCCAAAATAAAAGTTCATACAATAAATGTTCAATGAAGGATTGAATAACTGTGGAGCTGAACAGTGGTGGGTCTGGGATTCAGTTTGAAGTAAGATTGCCTCACGTCTGGATCTTATAAATAAAACGTGTTTCTGACAAAATATTTAAAATATGAAAAGGTTTGAGACGACACTTAGTAAATATAAAATGATTGAAGATAAGTGAAAGTAGACCATAGTCTAGTCCTCAGTCATGTTGGCAGTTAGATGTGCTCTACACTGAATCTCAATATCAGTATGCTAACCAGTGACACAGAAAATCTACATTTTGCTGTCATTCTCATAATCTAAATAAATATATAAAACACACATAGGTAAAGTAAGTACAATTCCACATTTAACATGGCCTCAAATCCATGAAATAAGACTCTAGATTCTAGATTAGATCCAATGATTAAAACATCCTGAGGGAGGGACAGGCGGAACCTGTTTTATATAAATATTTGACACTGAGACTTTGCTGTTCTCTTTGCTATTATCCTTTGCTATCATGCCAAGATCTAAAGAACTCTCTAAGGCCTTTAGAAGAAAGGTTGTGAATACCTATGACAATGGATTTTAAATGATATCCAGATGATTAGAAAAAAGTAATTGCACTGTGAGAAAAATCTGCAAGAGGTGCTGATTTCAAATAATTTGTCCAGGACTGGCTGCCCCAGCAAGTTCAGCCAAAGAGCAGACCGTTTGCTGTGAAAGAAGCTTCCGAGTAGCCCCGAATTTCATTTTAATTTAAAGCTGTTGGTGTCAGAATGCTGTACCTAAAATTAGAAAAGCTGGCACAAATTTGACCGACATGGGAGACGTACTGTCAAAAAAGGAAATTAGAGGAAAAACTGTGATTTGCTGTTGAACATAACATAAAACAATGTGCTCTGGACAGACAAATCAAAAGACAGTGATAGAGTAACAGCTTCAACAGTAACTCGAGTCCACTATGAATTTTTCATCATATCAAAGTGCTTGAATATAATGTCTGTCTGACAGCTGAGGTTGAACCGGTAGTAGACCTTTCAGCAGGATAGTGATCTGAGGTACACCAGCAAATCCACCAAGGAATGGCTCCTAAAGAAGAAATGGAGAGTTCTGGAATGGACTGATCAAAGCCAAGATCTGAATCCCATTTTAACCACTCTGCCCAACTCTCGCCATCCCTTGGTGTCAAGTAATATTAAACATGCAGTATGTGCAAAAAAACTCTCAAACGTCTTGCAACTGAAGAAATTTTACATGGAAGAGTGGTCAAAAAATTTCATCAGGCTGATGACAGAGACTGGTGTACAATTATGCAAAACATCTACAAGAAGTTATTTCTGCTTAAAAGGGCAATAACAGCTTCTGAGGTCACAGAAAAATATGATACCAACACATTATAAAGATATTTTAATAAATAAATGATTGAAATGGTAATTTTCCCTGTAGTTGTGTTCAAGTACAGGCTGCTATCTTTATCTGTGAGAACTTGGTTCTCTGAAAGAGAACCAAATTGTTGTGATGTTGATCTGTTTGTCATCAATTGACTTACTTTTGGGTGTGGGCGAGGCTACACACCGGTACACAATTTACAATAAATGGCTGCAGCTCATTCACAAAATCGTAGCATGCAGGCCAAAAGTAATGTCGGCTGAGTGTGGTGTCTTTCATCCGTTTTACAGGCTACTCCAGCTCTTACACAAGGCATGGCTGCGTCAACACAAATATTTGCTTGTCCAAATATGTCAACAAGGTCAACAAGGAAGGGAGAACAATTAAATGCAGCTGAGCCATTGATTGCAGGTGTGGCTCAGTCAGGTGGCGACCCTCAGCTCCTGCTCAGGCACATCTGGTGTTGAAGTGGAGGGTCGTCACAGTCTATCTATCCATCTATCTATCCATCTATCTATCATCTATCTATCATCTATCTATCTCTCTATCTATAGTTATATATACATAACTGCTGTTTAATCAATCTTTTGTTCCTGCTGTTTAGAATCACTTGTTACCCATCTGTCAAAGTGTGACACATGAATAAAGATTTAATCACTGCATTCGGCACTTAAAGCAATGACTGTGATTCTGTTTACAAAATGGATGAGGGAGCCATTTAACATAATTCTGTCTAACACAAGCTGTGCAGTCGGCTTCAACACGGCCAGTTTAGTACGCAGAGGCTGGACTCTCATTGATTTATTCATGCAGTCAATCTGGTTTTATTCTGAGTTTATAAATTGTCATCAATCGCAGAGCTGACAGCTCAAATCTGGAACTGCAGACTATAGAAAGAACAGCATCATATCAACGATATTCCCTTTTTTAGTAACTAAAGGATTAAATAAGCATCATTTTTAAACTGCTATATTCTGTCCTGCAGTATGATAATTCTACTCTTTCATTGCGATTGTGCTTCAGTGGTGAAGATGATTTGTTGCTTTTGTCTCATATTTCCAGATGAAGACAGTTTTTCCTATTAACCGGATGCTTCCATACATAAAAAATTTATTTAAAAACATGACAATAATTGAAATGAGAGTGAAAACAATTAAAAAGTCATCCATTTTTATCATTGTAAAACATTTAAATAAACCAATAATTAATCGATAATGTGTCCTTTAATCTTTTCAAAGTCAGGCTCTTTGCTGAGAGGCATCTAGAAATAATCTGTAAAAACACATTGATCTTTCCTAGTGAAGTGTCTGCATTACAAGTAGTTTCAGAAAGGTATTCTTAGTCAGTCATAATTAATTTTCAAAGTATTAGTTAAATTATTATCTCTAAATCACATAATTTCTAAATGATTAATTAATAAATGCTTTTACTGGTCCCAGTGGTCCAGTTTGTCAAAGGACACTGAAGACTTTGAAAAGTCAATAGACGGGATGTACTGATCTGTTTTTCGACATGCTGCCATGATCATGCTGTTGGGATGATAATGTTGGTCAGTCCACAACTTCAGTCCAAACTTCAAAGGCTCCTTACACTGTTAAAAAAAAAAAAAAACAACCCCTCCCCCAAACAAACAAACAAACAAAAAAACCCCATAAAATTCAAGAGACAACCAGATTTTAAGCATCTTTAACTTAAATTTCTGACAATCCATTTTGTACATGAATCCACACAGCCTTAAATTATAGGAGTGTAGAAGTGTGTGTTGGTCCTTAAGAGTATTTCAAGGAAGCTACAACACAGACTGCATGGCTGTCAGAGGTAATCGGCTTAAGATGACAGTGAAAATGGGCATTAGAAGAAAATATGAGCATATTTGGCCGGTGTGATACTACAATAAAACGGCATTCATTATGTAACGCAATAATCCATGATAATTCAATTACAAGAGTCTAAACAGCCTTAACAGATGTTCATGAGTCATAATAATAACAACAAACAGCCTAGAGCCCGGGCCACTAAAATAAAGGTCAATTAAATCCGTAACTACAGAAGTGTGATAGAAATGTTCACTGCAGCTGAACTGTATCATTTCTTATGCATGATGTAGCCAACAGCTAACTGACTGCTAAACTGAGTTATGAAGCTAAGGCTACCACTGGCCATTGATCGAAAATAGGTTATTACTCCACCAAGGAACGTGACGGAGTTATGTGACAATCGGCGTTGGTTTGTCTGTCTGTTTGTCTGTTAGTAACATTACTCAAAAATGGACTAACGGATTTCCATGACATTTTCAGGGAATTTCAGAAATGGCGCAAGGAACAAGTGATTAGATTTTGGCAGTGATGCGGCTTATAGTCTGGATCCACGGATTTGTGATTTCTGTGTCATTGCGAGATAGCGGCACGGCGTCGCTGTAACTGTGACTACAGGTGAACACTACATCAGCTGACTGCTGACGATCACATGATTGCGATCCTACTACAAATCAACCACTGCTGACTTAATGGGACGTATTCATTGGAAATTATACAAGGAACAATTGATTAATCTGTGGGCGTGACTCCGAGTCCCATCAATTCCCGCTGCCTGCTACATATTTAGGTCACCCGATTCAGTATCCGTACATAACGTACACATGCATGACACACGCCTGTGGTCAGCACAAGGTCATTTTGTTTGGGTGTACATCTATGTTTAATGGTTGCATTCTATGTTGCAGTGGTTTCTGATCATCAATAACTAATGAAGAAATGCTGCATTTCTACAAAAAAATGCTGCATTTCTGACAACGCCATATGGGGGAATGAACAACCTTGACGAAGTACTGCCCTCTCTGAGTGCTTTTCTTGTTGTAATATACACTACCATTCAAAAGTTTGAGATCACTTAGAAATGTCCTTATTTTTGAAATAAAAGCAGTTTTTTTCAATGAAGATAACATTAAATTAATCAGAAATACAGTCTAGACATTGTTATTGTGGTAAATGACAATTCTAACTGGAAATGTTTGATTTTTAATGGAATATCTACACAAGGGTACAGAGGAACATTTCCAGCAACCATCACTCTTTTGTTCTAATGGTACATGGTGTTAACTAATCATGTTGAAAGGCTAACTGATTATTAGAAAACCCTTGTGCAATTATGTTAGTGTGAGTTTTCATGAAAAACATGACATTGCCTGGGTGACCCCAAACTTTTGAACGGTAGTGTAGGTCCTATAATAGTTTGTCATAGTAACCACTGTGTAAAATCTTCATCTTAAAAGTAACTAGTAACTCAAACTGTCAAATAAATATAGTGGAGTAGAAAGTATAATATTTCTCCCTGTTTGTGCCAGTTCCTCTGAGGCTCTCCTTACTTAAAAGTCGTCAGATTTTCAAAGGTTTTTGGAAGATCAGTGAAGATGTCACCTTTTCTGCGGTTTCACACGTCTTGGCCATAAAGTTCTTTGAAGCGTTCAAAGGTCAGAAACCTGCCGCCATCTGTGTCATTGTTGGTTATCGTCACAGCCTGAATCTCCACCTCTTTGACATTTTAATGAACCTCTCTGGAGGATTTCTCTCCTCTCTTGCAGGGAGTCTCTACTTTGTGTTATTTGCTCCTTTTCTCCAATTTTCAGCATTTATTAGGCTAAACTGAATCTGCAGGATGACAAAACCTTTCACAGGCCGATGATTCAGTTCCATCCGTTTCATACTTGGCAACTATGGAAGCACGTTTGTGCCAGGATGAACAATAACAAAGAGTTAGAAATTCTAAAAATGAAAATGTTAATCACAGTTTCAACTTAAAATCTGAAAACTGTGAATTATAAAGTATACATTTTTGCTTAACATCTCAAAATCTTGATGAACTATTTTAGATGCTTGGACTCTATGTTATCATAATGTTGAAACAGAATGACAAAATTCTGATTTTAATTTTGACACTTGATTAAGCTTTAGGCTTTTGACTAAACTAATACATAATTTACTCTTTGGAATTTTGCTATTTATTGTCAAAAAATAAAAAAAAATAACATTTTTTGTCTGGTTTCCCTCAGATATATCTTAGTATCAATTTTGAATTTTGAATTTTGAAATCTTCTAATCATTTTCAGAGTGAAGCTGCCTCCATCGCTGCTGGTGATAATTCAGTGTCATTGTTTGTTATTGGGTTCCTTCCACTACAGGACCTCAAGGCAGGCATGAGGTGGCACAAGTGTTGACAGTAACTCTGTCTTTTTCCATTGCAATGTAAAATCCGACACCTTTGACCATAAAGTTAACTCTGAGTGCACCAAAACAACCACAAATAATAACTAGAAAAGCACTCAGAGTGCAGTACTCCACCAAGGCTGCTCAGTCATTGTATCATTTCCAAAGGATACGTCCCAATAAGTCTGCAGTGGTCGAATTGTACTAGGATCCCAACCATGTCATAGTGTTCTCTTGTTGTCATAGCTACAGTGATGCCGTGTCTTTATCAATGATACAGAAATCTTTAACAAATCCGTGGATCCAGACTATAAGCCGCATCACTGCCAAAATCGAATCAATTGGTCCTTGTGTCATTTCTGATCTTCCCTGAAAATCTCATCCAATTCCATCCGTCCGTTTTTGAGCAATGTTGCTAAAAGAAAGACAGACAGAAAAACCAACGCCGATTGTCACATAACTCCGCTTCCTTGATGGAATAACTACTGGATCTACTCAGTTCTATGAATATGCAGGAAATAGCACAATGGAGGTTTGTTATGTTAGTCTATATGGTCAACTTTATGTTGTTGATGAGGAAGAGGAGGAAGCTGCAACTCGATGAAGACATCAAGAGGGCAGCAAAATGGTGCTTGTTGTCTTCTCTGAGTTTAACCAAGCAGCGTTGAGATACACACAGCACTTTTTCAGGGATGCTCAGAATAACTTTTTTTCCCCAGTTTGGCCTAAAAGAGTTTCTAAGGGAGTTGGAACTCACACAAAGGTTCAGGAAACTCTAAAACAGCCCTATTAATAAATGATATTTGGGGAATTTTCAAATTTTATCAACTACTATTGAGACTCCCAGTCCCCATCATTAGGCCAGAGTGAGATTTTTAAAACTCCAGCGAAAAAACGACAATTTAACCTTGGCCCAAAAAAACCTCTGCAAATTAGCAGGTAACTATGGTGTTATAACCACTTAAAAATTCTCAACTCTACCAAATTTTACCCAAAGAAACGTTTTACTGCTCAAAGCTTGCTCTTTTATAGCTCAGGGGGCAAAATTGTAATTCTCATTTCAGCCTTGATTTAGTTTTGATTTTGTGTAATGTTTCTCACATTTGTCTCCTGAAATTCACTGGGAGAAAGAGGAGACACAAGAGGAAGACAATTAGCAACAGGAGTCAAACTTTAGACTTAAAGGAAATGTCTTCCTAACCTCAATCGATGGCTTCACTTTTGTGTTATTTTATGCCTCTTTGTGGTTTTACGTCTTTCTATTTTTTTCATGTCTCTTTAGTGTTGTTTTGTGTCTTGTATGTGTCCTTGGTGTTGTTGTGTGCCTTTAACATGGAACTGATTTGTGTCACTTTGTAGTTTGTAGCTTGTAAGTGAGCTCTGAGACTTCCCAATAAGAAATAAAGTCACTTCAGACAGAAACCCTGACCCAGAGGACCCCTGGGTTCCTGGGCCTGTATCTTTTTGTTTTGCAATTCATCCAAGAAACAGAATAACCAAAATCAACCAGATTCATCCTCATGATACTTTGAACGTCTGTATAATAGTCAAAAGCAGTCTGTCCAGGAGGTGTTGAAATGTAGTGGATTAATCAACAAACAGACAGAGAAGCATGGCTAATTATGAAGCTGGACAAAAAAGGTATTTTAAGGCTCTCTGGTGTGTCACAGGAATTCTAGCATAACGCAAAGACTTGGCCCCAAAATATTTACTTGAAAGAAAAAAAAAGCAAAACATCTAAAAATAATGATAAATCGCAGTAGGAGGTCGTGCTTCAAATACTGCTTAGTCACTCAGGTATCACTTGTCTTTGACATTGAAACTTAATGTCTTTGGATAAAAGACACAATGGCAAGTTCCATAATTTCATCTATTAACCACTGTGCTGTAAACTTGACAGATGTTCTTGTGTATCATCAGTCTGACTGCAGCTGAAACAACACTAATGTTAACCAGCAGGAGCTCCATAAATCTATCACTGATACTGACTGATTGGTGCACCGTGTCGCCTCCTGGAGCTCTAAACAGCAGATTCCAGCAGTCAGATAACAACCACCATAGTCTCAGCTGCAGTAGCAGCAGCGTCAGAGATAGCAGAACCATTATCCTGCTGTGTGTTATCAGGGACGGATGAGGAGGCAGGATATCAGCTCCCAATCTCCCCCCACTGCTGTCTGTTGCTCACACTGCCACAAAACCACTGCAGCAGCAGGCTGTGGAAAATGGATTCTTCATGCTCACTGCCAAAACATTCCTCTTCCTCCCTACTCCACCGTCAGACCAAGACTTTGGTGAAAAATGAAACCTAGGCAGGAGGAAAAGGATCGGAGCTCAGTGGCCACAAACAACCAGATTGATTTTAAAGAGAAAATAAACATGTTTGAAGGAAGGTCAGGTGGCTAAAAACTTTGAACATCTGTCATTCCTTACCAGTGACCGTGATGACAAAGGTCCAAAACCTTATTTTAACCTAAACCCTGATCTTTCACAGAAGCTGTCCCTGTGTGCTTAAATCTACCCAAATCTTAACCACAGTGTTTGAAAATCCCTTTTTATTTAGAAACGTCAGTGTTGTTCTCCTGATTGGTATATTTTATCAAACAATAATTGCGTGTGTCTTGTTGCTTTGTGGACGTGAATTTAATCTAACAGGTAAATCCACTGCCATGGAAGACCATTTCTGTCAGGTAAAGGTAAGGAACTTGATGATAAACACTGATATACTAACAGGAATCCTAGACAAAGACTTTTTAAATCAATGATATGAGATACTCTGAGCAATTACATAGAACAGAGTCAAGATTATGAGATTAATATTACTTTCAATAACAAAAATGATGAAAAAATACATTTGATGACCCATTTCTCACCAAAAATTCTAAATTATAACTAACTGAAAATCAATCTTTCAAAGCGAGAGCTATGTTGAAAAGATGATCTAATAACTGTTTTACTAAATCATTTAACTGCAGCTCCTGATTAGTGAAAGAGTCTTCGGCTGTCCCAAATACATCTGTTTTAGAAGTGGAATTAGCTGTTTGACCATTTGCTGTACTGATAAAAAAGTCCAAGTATGTAAAAATGACTGTAGTACACAGTTTTCTGAGACAAACACAAGGTACTTGTGCTTTGATAATAAGGATGACGAAGGTGAAGAAACCCACTCTACTATGCCTTCTACTGATAGGTTTAGTAGCCCACCATATTGCTCCTCGTGTCCCCGACAGCTTACATAAGTCAGATGGCCAGCATGAGCCAACACATCACCGGGATTATCAGATGGGCACCTCCCTTCACTGATGTTTCATTAAGTTAGGCGCATGACACCTTGGAGAGGCTTAACAGCTCTGGTGTCCACCTGCCTCCATGCCAGCTCCCCCCGCTCACCATCTCCGCCAGCAGAACATCCCAGTTTAACACCACGCAGTACAATATTGTCATGTTCAATGGACTCAGGCTCCATACACTCAACCTCCAGGTAGTGACAACACTGATATTATCTACCCTATTATGGCACCAGCTGACATTATTTCTCCTCATCTAGATCTACTGACTTGTCCTAACTGTTTCGTGTAACATTTCTCTTATCGATTTTTTGCAAATTCTGCCTACACTCCCAATTTTCCCAGCAATGAGAAAGTTGATTGTACTATAAACCCTCTACATCCTACTCCTACTGGACAAACCCTAACTTTCCAATCCCACTGTTCTGTTTCTGCTACCAACTCTGGATACCTAAGCTTTCTCCTTCAACACTGAGTTCTCCCAGGGCACTGTCAGTTCTATGTAATAAACTTTGCACTGACTGATTGACCAAAGCACTGTCAGGCCTCAGGATAATGCAAACTATCTACTGTGGCACTATAAGCGGTTTTTCTGAAACCTCCCAATCATTACCACCCATTAGGTGGCTCGATTGCTTATTTACAAACTCACCTTCTTTGCATTTCTCTCCTTCACAGACAAACCGAATGGCTGCCCTCTTTCCCTGATTATACCCTGAATTCAACTGTTGTCTCCTACTTTCAATCCCTCCTGCTAAGCTTTTCGACACCTGGTTATGTCGTCATGTATAATGACCTTGGGACAGACTAACGGTACAACCTGATAGAATATGCCTTAAGGTTGCTGTCCCTGTACGCAGTGGACACAATGGGTCACTTTCCTACCCAAAGTTTCAGGTTTTGGGGTGATTGTAGCCCATCGTAAGTTGTCCCAAACAGGAATCTAATGCTGCTATCCTCCACTCCCTCCAGCTAATAATCCTCTTTTCTACACACTCCCAACTAACCACTCTTCCTGTCTGGCCTGAGCCACTACCTTTGTACAACTAACAACTTCCTCTTGCCGACATACCTGCTGCACTACCGTCTTCCATCTTTCTTTAGGGCTTCCACATTGGTCCGCCTGAACTAAGCCCCCTGCTGCATGTATCCTAAAGTCTCTATGTGCCTACGAGCTGCTTTTGCTTCCTGTGCTGTATCTCCTGGATTCCTTTTCCTACCTCTAGTTGGATTCAGAACCAACCTACCAACTACTGTATCTTTGCTCGCAGATAGCAACATCTCTGTCCTGAACTTTAACTCCACTGTTAAGCTGGTTTTTGGTAGCTGGAGTATGCCTTTTCCATACAATGCCACTGCTAGGACACCAAGGAACCCCTAACCATTTTCTAATCTGTGAATTCACCAACCTCTCTGTTCTTTCCACTTTTGAAATTGAAACTTCATAAACTGACACTGGAGACATCAACCTAGGGAATAAACCAAACTGTAAACATCATAGCTTCAAGTTACCAGGGACTTCTGACTCTATCTTTCCTTTCCCTCTGCAATGTCTTTCCCAAGCCATTTTATCTGATCACTATCCTTCAGGTCCCCATTATATCACCTACCCAAACTGTCCACTGGCTTTTCCCTAATGGATGGAATTCCTTCCTCATCTACATGAAACGTCCTCTCTTTTAACTTCCACCTGGACAATGAGATGCTTCCTGACTTACTAGGCTTAATCTTCATCCTAGCCCACTTGAGATTCTCATTTAACCTCTTTACTAACCTTTTTGTACTGTTGCGGTTACCAGTGTCATATCATCCATGTAGGCTTTAATTGGTGGCAGCTGCCGCTATACGCACACTACCCACTTTGAAGCTTTATAATGACCTCCATCACCATCATGAATAAGTAATAAGTAAAAGTATCTATTATATTTTAATTAGTTTGCCTTTGTAATTCCAAATTATTGTTTATTTTTTGGTTGCTTTGTATTATTTCTGGCAGAAACATACTTCCACAGGTGCCATAGATGGAGCAATGCCATTGGCCTGTGAAATGCTTTGTTGTGCTGCAGGTTCAGCTTAGAAAAAACAAAACAAAAACAAAAAGCAGGGACTCTTTGGAGAGGAAAGAAATCCCCCAGAGAGGTTCATTAAAATGTTAAAAAGTGGGAGGCGCAGGCTGTGATGATAACCAGCAATGACACAGATGGCGGCAGGTTTCTGACCTTTGAATGCTTCATAGAACTTTATGGCCAAGACGTGTTAAGCACCACAGAAAGGTTGATGTCTCCACTGATCCCCCAAAAACCTGTGAAAATGTGGAGACTTTTAAGTGACAAGACCTCGAGAGGAACTGGCACAAACAGGACTTGGTTAGAGCTGAGGAACGATCATGTTGAAATGACTACTGAGTTACCATTAATTCTGATTATTAAATATGTAATTAAAGAGACAAAAAGACTCTAAAAAGAGAGTCAAAATTACCAGAAAGTCAGACAAAACAACACTGAGATGCCAAATAGCATCAAAAAGACTGAAATAAACTACAAAGGGATAAAACATCAGAAAATGACACGAGAAACACACGAGACAAAAGAAAGCAAAAGAACTACTAAGAGTTACAAAATGACTCCAAGAAGACAAAACAACATGAAAGATTGACAAAATAATCACAAAGTGATACAAAATGATGACACAAAAATGTAAAGCAACTACTAAGAAACTAAAAAAAACTACAAAGAAAGTGGAGCGAACATAAAATAACACCAAAGAGAAACAAAATGACACCAAGGATACAAGACAGACACAAAAGAACAACTAGAAAAGTACTCAGAGAGCGCAGTACTCCGCTAAAGCTGTTCATTCCCCCATATGGCATTGGCAGAAATGCAGCATTTTTTTTGTAGAAATGCAGCATTTGTTTATTAGTTATTGATGATCAGAAATCACGGCAACATAGAATGTGGCCATTTAATATAGATGTACCCACAAACAAAATGACCTTGCGCTGAGCACAGGCGTGTGTTATGCATGTGTGCATTATGTACGGATACCGAATTGCATGACCTAAATATGTAGTGGGTGGCGGGAATTGATGGGACTCGGAAACACCCCTACAGTTTAATCAATTGTTCCTTGTATCATTTCCGATGGATAAGTCCCAATAAGTCCACAGCGGTTTGTTTGTAGTAGGATCGCAATCATGTGATCATCAGCAGACAGCTGATAACCTCCGCCATGTTCCTTGGCAGAGTAATCAAGAGAAACAAAAAACCCACAAAGCACCACAAAAAAATGACACAGAGAAGCAAAACAGCTAAAAAGATTTAAAAAGAGACATAAAACAACTCAAAATGACACTAGAGAGACACAAAATAACACCAGAACACAAGCTGAGTCACAGTAAAGAGCACACATTATTAGTACAGACACATTTGAACTAAGTTTGCAGTCATCTGTTTCAGTCTGGAGCTTTTTTCCTCAGATGAATAAGGATTTACTGTGTCATAATCTGTCCCTGGATTCAGTGTAATTACGAAGTGCTCAGCTCTGAACATTTCTGACTTCATGCAGGTTGTCTGACAGTCATCAGCTTCATGTCATCTCAGAGGCCCAAATGAGCTCCTCTGATTGGCCAGAAGTTCTCTGAGCTCTGAGCAGTGCCAACTCCTGACTCAAGAGATGAACAAGTCACTTTTACTCCACATTTCACAGAGATTGGAGGTGTAAAAGCGAGAGAGCATTGAACTTGTTGCTTTTGAGTTTGTTTGTTTTTAAAAAGGCAATGGCAGATTGAAGTTGTACTAATTAATGACTTGTTTTTGCTACAAAAATATCCAAGAATTTCACAAATTCACATATTAATTGATAGATGTGCAAACTGTGCTTTTTGATGTTTTGATATAAGAGTGTTCATCGTACATCATAGCAAGAACGTGAGCAAATGAGTTTCTTAATTTACTTCAATTCTTTGAATAGGATTTGTCTATCTGCAATGAAGAATTAAAGAAGACGTAACTGTTGAGTTCCTGGGAGAGAAAATATTCTAATACTTTAAACACTTTTTCTCCATGGCAGCAAATTCACTGAGATACATGTGTGACTATTTTCTATAATTACAAATTTTGTTGTCACAGATGCTCAGTTGTTTTGCTCCAGTTATACCTTCAAACTCATGGGTCCATCCTCATACACAAACTTGTCTGTAACATTAACATTAAATGTATGTTTTTTTTTCAGCTGCTATGTAGTAGGCCTGTGAGACTCACAAACAAAAAACACATAACACTTAATCCACACATTTAATTTTAAAGTGGATATCTTAATTCATGTCTACCTGCTACTCCCTACCGGTCAAGTTGTTGGCAGAGACGAATCAATAAACTGGTTTTGGAAGAAATCCAGATGTGAAGACATGGATGTTTATGACACTCTGGATTCAACAAAAATATTAATTACATTACCATTCAAAAGTTTGGAATCAATTAGGAATGTCCTTATTTTTGAAAGAAAAGTAGTTGTTTCAATGAAGAAAACATTATATTAATCAGAAACACATTCTAGACATTGTTAATGTGGTAAATGATTATTCTAGCTGGAAACAGCTGATTTTTAATGGAATATCTACATGAGAGTACAGAGGCCCATTTGTAGCAGGATCTCAATCGTGATCGTC
Source organism: Amphiprion ocellaris (assembly GCF_022539595.1). Classification (NCBI taxonomy): domain Eukaryota; kingdom Metazoa; phylum Chordata; class Actinopteri; family Pomacentridae; genus Amphiprion; species Amphiprion ocellaris. Next base: position 30,855,940 of record NC_072768.1, read on the forward strand.
AGCAGGCAGCTGACATAGTGTTCACTTGTTGTCATAGTTACAGTGATGCCATGCCACTGTCAATGATACAGAAATATTTAACAAATCCGTGGATCCAGACTATAAGCCGCATCACTACCCGAATCTAATCACTTGGTCCTTGTGTCATTTCTGACCTTCCCTAAAAATTTCATCCAAATCCGTTCATCCGTTATTGAGTAATGTCGTGAACAGACAAACCAACACCGATCGTCACATAACTCTGCCGCGTTCCTTGGTGGAGTAATAACAGAGATGCAAAACAACCACAAAGAGACTGAAAACAATCAATCAATCAGTCATTCAAAGTTTATTTGTATCGCTTTTTACAACAGCCCAAAGGGTGACCAAAGTGCTTCACAGTAAAAAACAAGAAAATAAATTAAAAACAATACAATAACTTAAAACAGGACAAACAATCACACTCGCACACACACCTACGGGCAAATTTAGAATAATCAATTAACCTCAGCATATTTTTGGCCTGTGGGAGGGAACCTATGCATGCACAGGGAGAACATGCAAACTCAATGCAGAAAGACCCCAGGAAGGCGAACCAGCTGCAAGGCGAGAAGTGCTAACCACCACGCTACTGTGCAGCCCGCAAAATATACAATAAAACAATGAATCAGCACTAAAATATAACATCTAAAAGAAATAAAAGTAGTAAAATGTCATCCTGTCGCTAGGTATGAAAAGCCATTATAAACAGGAAGGTTTTGAGTTGTGATTTAAAGACCCAGGTCAGTGATGGTGCGCATGTCAGGAGGGAGCTTGTTCCAGAGCCTGGGTGCAGCTACAGAGAACGCCCCATCACCCCAGTCCCGGTGTTTGTATTTAGACCTGGGTACTTCAAGCAGCTGCTGATTGGATGACCTCAGAGCTCTTTTTTGGTCCTGTAAAGTTAAAAGCTCTATTAAATAAAGGGAAGCAAGATCGTTAAGAGCTTTAAAAACAAACAATAAAAGTTTAAACAGAATTCTCGACTGGACTGGAAGCCAGTGGAGAGTGTAAAGGACTGGGGTGATGTGCTCACATCTGGGGGTGTTTGTTAAAAGACGCGCTGCAGCATTTTGCACTAGTTGCAGGTGGTGGATAGATGACTGGGAGATGCCACTGTGAAGTGCATTGCAGTAGTCCAGTCTTGAACTGATAAAAGCATGAATAGCTTTTTCAAGGTCGGTGTGGTTTAAGAAGGAGATCTTTCTCCATGGAGTTTGCATGTTCTCCCTGTGCATGCGGGGGTTTTCTCCGGGTACTCCGGTTTCCTCCCACAGTCCAAAAACATCCATTCATCCATTATCTATACACCCTTTAATCCTCATTAGGGTCACGGTGGGGCTGGAGCCTATCCCAGTGGACTTAGGGTGAAGGCAGGGGACAACCTGTACAGGTCACCAGTCTATCACAGGGCAGTCCAAAAACATGCTGAGGTTTGTTGGCAATTCTAAATTGTCCGTAGGTGTGACTGTGAGTGTGATTGTTTGTCTCAATGTGTAGCCCTGTGATACAAAGCAAAAGAAGGCTACTTTGAAGAAACAACAATTCAATTTTTTGAAGTGTCATTTCTTTATTAATATATAATTTCAAAGGTAGTTTGATGCCTTCAGTTCATTTTTACTATAAACCATAAAAATAAGCAGCAGGTGTATCAAATCATTCAAATGGTGCAGCCTGTTCCTGTCTTTAAAATGTTACTGGACAGATTCAGTACAGTATAGCTACGTGCTACTTGATGACTCCATTTAGCAACTCCTTCATGCGCAGCAGCTTTATGTAATGGAGGTTGGTGGCGGAGTTATTAAACACTGGAGCTATTTAAGTCTTGTGCAGCAGATGTGCACAGATCCTAATATCTGCTCATTACGGTCCGTTCACTCTATTTTTGAAATACAACATTTATCATTTGTTTCATATTTCGTCTGTAATCTGATTCAGTCAGAAGAAAATGGATGAAATACATTCCTGTTCAAGCACATCTTCTTCTGATACCTCCTCTCGTCTTTCTGTTTCTTCTACATTTGTCTTTCTTCCTCCTTCCTTCTTATATGTCATAAAATTTTGCGTTTCATTTTCTATTTTTTATTGTATTGCTTCATTTTGGGACTGCACAGTGGCTCGGTGGTTAGCACTTTCGCTTTCTTCGATCTTTAGAAGATCCCCGGTTCGCGTCCCTGGGATCTTTCTGCATGGAGTTTGCATGTTCTCCCTGTGCATGCGTGGGTTTTCACCAGGTTTTCCAGCTTCCTCCAGCAGCCCAAAAACATGCTGAGAGTAACTGTCGATTCTAAATTGTCCATAGGTATGAGTGTGATTGTTTGTCTCTATGTGTAGCTCTGTGATATACTGGTGACCTGTCCAGGGTGTCCCCTGCCTTCACCCTAACTCAGCTGGGATAAGGCTTATTTTCTAAAAAAAAAGAATGAATTTGATGATTTTTGGATGGAGCCCATTGGAACCACAGATTTTTGCTCATCAGCATCCAGGAGTAGTCGGTGATATTTTTCTTCAAGGTACTTCCTCATTGACTTCATCCTTAAACAGTGGTAGGTGTTGCTCTGTGCACAGCCTGGAAAACATCCAGAATCACCACAGAAACCAGCCGGCTGCATTCACTTTCCCATTTTCATGCTGGGATTTGCCGAGTTCACCTCCACCTGCTGCTGGAGACAGTTTAACCCACACTGACTGAGGTTACACCTTGACAGACAAACACAACAAGGATGAGCTCTGCATTTTTTCACTTCTGAACTGAGACCAGTTAATCCACGCTGACGTTTATCCTGATATCTTATTGCAGTAGAAATCTGAACTGTTTGAGCTCAGGGTAAAAAGTTTGAAAGAAAGCTTTTCATATTCCGTTAATCCACTTTCCTCACAGCAGTGCTCATTTCAGCAGTCAGCTCTGTAAATCAGAGCCACACAGATTCAACTCCAGGCTCAGTCCGACTAGAAGTATCGCAACCACTGTCTGGTTTGTTAACAGACGGGCTTCACAAAAACATTCTCGTTTCAGTGGGAATGTTCTGGACTGTACAGAAAATGATGCTCTGTTAGTGTCAGCAGATATCTTTCCCTTGGTGTAAAGGACCAGCAGTTGTTGCTCGCTGTAAAATGCTTTTCTGCTCTGCGCAGCTGCAAAGAGGTCATCTGAGGTCCTGTAGCCTTTCTGTCAGCTCCACCCTCTGGATGTTCACTGATTTCTTTGTTTCTGTCTACAGAACTGATGCTCACTGGATGTTTTGTTGCTTTTCACACCTTAATGAATAATCTCTAGAAGCTGTTGTGAAAGCCCCAGGAGATCAGCAGTTTGAGCAGCACTCAGACCAGCCTGTCACCAATAACCAGAGTCTCTAAGATCACTTTTATCTCCACATGAACATGAATTGAATCTCCTGACGTGTATCCGCAGGATTTTACAGAGCACTACTGTAATTTGATTGACTGATTATTAGGGATTTCAATAAATAACAATGTTATGACTCAGATGTCTAGGGTAACCAGACCGTAACAAAAGTAAGCGAAACAATGCTGAATTCCAGATTGATGGGCAAGATTTATTTTTAAAGGTAGAAACAAACACAGCAATCGAGGGGGTTCAAAGTAAATGGGTGCGGTGCTACTGAAAGAAAAGTAACAAACATAAACAAAGGCGACCTTTTCTATGAAGGTGGTATGACAAAACTAGGAGAAAATAAAAGATAACAAAAACAAAACAAAACCCCTAAACCAAAATATAGAGTGGTAGCACGCCTAACTAAACTCACAATTAACTTTTTATATTCACAAGCACAACAACAATCACAAACAGCATTCCAAGGTCCCTAACTAGACAGCTCAACCCCTGAACTGCCCCCGAATGTTGCGTGAGTGAGCCTCTTGAAGTCCATTCGGCAACTGGATTGGCGGAGGTCGTTTTCCCGGACCAATCCTGCTTCAGCTCCTCGGCCACAGGTGGGGCGAAACCACGGAGATGTACGATAAGCAGCTGTTCACAATACAAATCATAGCGGTGGAGGAGGAGCGCAGAGGCCTGGGGCCATAACAAGCAAGTACACAGGTGTTCCAAAGAAAGAGCTCAGCATAATATATAATGCCTATGTTCATTACTTCACCAAGGAACACAGCGGAGTTATGTGACGATCGCCGCTGGTTTGTCTGTCTGTCTGTTAGCAACATTACTCAAAAACGGATTAATGGGTTTGGATAAAATTTTGAGGGAAGGTCAGAAATGACACATGGTTCACCTCATTAGATTTTGGCAGTGATTTGGATGATTGTCTGGATCCACTGATTTGTTAAAGATTTCTGTGTCGTTGCGAGATGGCAACACAGCATCACTGTAACTATGACAACAAGTGAACACTAAGTCAGCTGCCTGCTGATGATCACATGACTGCGATCCTACTACAAATCCACTGCTGCAGACATCGGGACTTATCCATCGGAAATGATGCAAGGAATAATTGATTTAATCATGGGGGTGTTTCCAAGTCCCATCAATTACCACCGCCCGCTACATTTTTAGGTCACATGATTTGGTATCCGTGCATAATGTACACATGCATAACACACGCTTGTGCTCAGCGCAAGGTAATTTTGTTTGTGAGTACCTCTATATTAAAGGCCACATTCTATGTTGCAGTGATTTCTGATCATCAATAACTAATTAACAAATGCTGCATTTCTACAAAAACATTCTGGATGTCTGACAATGTCATATGGGGGAATGAATAGCCTTGATGGAGTACTGCCCTCTCTGCTTGTGCTTTTCTAGTTAATTGTATTGTAACCATCCACATCAGCTGAGGCCACATATCAATGATATACTGTAAAGTATATCATACTGTACGTCTGGACAAATGGCTCAGTTCAACACAAACTGACAACAGGGAGGACTGGCGACCATACCTAGTGACTAACTGTTGGAGATTTTGTTATCTTTTGATGAAGTGCAGTTTACAGTTTCACTCTGCTTCCATACTTTGCGCTAAACTAGGCTAAATACACCTTGGACATCGCTTTATACTGAACACAAAGAGATGAAAACTCATCTATTGATTTTAGTGATTTGACCGTGGAAACAAGTGGTGCTAAGAGCCTCTTTCATACTGCAAATGAAAACTAGTTTCAGTACTGGAATGTGTTATTTATGTCGATAGCCCTGGACAGATGTACAGATTACAAAGACAGGAACATGTTCAGCTCTTAACCTTTTGATGCACAACATGGGGCAAGGGATACCCATTTTCCACTGAATATGGGTCACTTTTGACCCATGTTATGCATCAAAGAGTTAAAGTCGACTTCTCAGTCGCAGTGAGTAGGCAGAAGCAGTAACTAGTCAGTGACAATGTAGACAGGTCTGTTTTTTGTCACACGCAGATCATGTAATCTAATCTCTGTAAATAAGTGCACTTTTCCTACATGTCTAGACAAACTAACATCCTCTCTGACACAGTGACTGCTGATAAAAGTGATATGCTTGAACAAGTCATTTTTATTATTTCAATACATTTCAAAAGAAATCAGTCACATAGAAAAACTTAAAAATCTATCAAATTGAAATCAGGGTTTGTAGATCAGGTGTCAGTGATTAGAACCTCCTTCAGGAGTGACAGGTGACAACAAGCTGGAGTGGCCCTCAAACACAGAGGCTGTCTACAAGAAGGGCCTGAGCCAGCTCTACTTCCTCAGGAGGCTCAGCTCCTTCAATGTATGCAAGCTCATGGTCCTGATGTTTTATCAGTCTGTGGGGGTGAACGCCATCTTCTTTGCAGGCATCAAAGTGAAGGACGCCAACAGACTAAACAAACTGATCAAGAAAGCCCAGTCTGTGTGTTTTTTAAATCTTATTTTACTTTCACTTTATACCCTACCCTCATGTTCTGTGTTGTCTTGCTGTGACCCCTTTGTTGAATACAAATGCTGCTGTAACAACTGAATTTCCCTCCAGGGATTAATAAAGTCAGTCGAAGTCTAAGGTGGATTTTGTCTCATTTAAACCTCTAACATTTGAGGTGCTGCTGTTCTATTTGTTGTTGAAATGTGTGGTGCTGTTATACAAGGATTTTAAGAGCTCTGTAAGGTCTTCAGAAGACCTTGTGGATGTCTATGAGTCTGAAAAGGGATTTTTAAAAGATCTCAAAATAATTTCTCTGAAAAGAATATCATGTACAAATGGCAGAAATTTCAAATGACTGCAAATTCATCCAGGACCGACTGCTCCAACAAACTCAGCCAAACAGGAAACAGTTTGATTTAAAATAAATCAAATGACTTCTTCTCAAATCAAATGAATGGCCATTAAAGTACCCTCTACTAATTTTTATTTTTCACCACTGTATTTCTGACCAGTTTTGTTTTACTAAAATGCCAGAGCAGAATATTAGGCTATTCTGAATTCCTTCACTTTGATATTCATTCCCTTTGTGCAGACTCCTGGGCTGAGAAAGGCCTGAAAACACATGTTTTTATGATCACACCTAACAAAAATAATGACTGTCATGAACATATTAGAGGATTTCAAAAACATGATATCAGAGCTTAACAAATGACCAATTTTTCATCATCCAACTTTTTTGGGTTTCAAAAGACATGAATTTCTAACAATGTCCAACTACACATCCTCTGATGTTCTTTTTCCTAACAAGAACCACATTTCTGATCTATATTATTTGTTTTTGATGGTCAGAAAGTCTCTAAATTAGACTCTGGAGCCAGAACTGAACCAATGCCGCTTTGATGAAAATGCCCTATACTACAGCATATCTTTAAATTCATCAGATCCAGTCTGTAAAAACACTTTCTTCACCTCAGTAGACCAAATTCTCCTTTTAAAACGAGATTTGTTTTAATTCAGTTTGCTGTCAATGTTTTAATTTTCAGGAGCACTGCTGGATGAATTTGTTTGAAAGTAGGTTTTTCAACTCAGAAATTAAAAATAAAGCTCATTTGTAACCTCCCTGTGAATTAATTTGTGTAATGAGCTGCTGCTGCAGTTTCTCTGCTGGGGAAATATGAAGCTGCAGTTGATTAAATTAAAGTGATGAGACCCTGCTGAACGCCCATACACTTACTCTCACAAGGCTGCAGTCACCGTTCAGGCTGTGTATCAGTTACAGTAAGTCCACTACAATCAGTTTCAACACTACCTTGCAATCAGCTTCACTCATTTTATTCAATAAGGTTAATTTTAATTAGATCAACGCCTTTTTCAGGAGATAGCAGATGACAAGATATTCACAGTCGGACAGTCAACAATTACAAAAGTCACTAGACTTGAAAGCAGGTACACTGGGGATGAGATTCTTAATCTGTAGACCGTTTACAAGAAACTCCAAAGAGACTTCAGGGAATATTGTCTCTTATCAAAGTGTTCATTGCTGAGTTTCTTTGAAGTTGTTTTCTTTTTTCCTCTTGCTTTGTTGAAAATATCCTATCTGTAAAAGGCCTTGCATTTTATGCATGAATCTTGCAGTTTACTATCATTTTATCATATTTGCAGTATATTATAATACTGAAGGCCACACTAGACAATCATCTCTAATTCGATGACAATGTAGCAATGTGGTGCTGCTAATGTGCAAGACACAACCAAGTTCATTCAAAAACATTTCTCTTCAACTGCTGACAGAAAATTGAGGATGAACACTCACTCTGTCAGCTGAAAATAAGAACACATCAATGTGTGTCTCATTTACTTAAGAAGATCACCAGAGTGCTTCAAAAAGTTCTCTGTCTCACCCAGAAACAGTGGGTTTAACTTCCATTTTGGGGCATAACTGCATACTATAAAGCCTCATATCACTGTTCACAAAAAAACTCAAATGTTTGTTGCCATTTCTTTCTCGGTGACCCTATATGACATCAGTAAGTGAGAAGGATACTAAAAAACAATGACAAGAAAAAAGCCAGAACTGCCACATAGTCATGAATGATAGACATGTGACTATCTAGCATGTAGTGGGAACCACAGATATCACTGTCGGCTCAGTTTGCATTGCTTTGAGTGACATCTTGGGGATGAGCAAAGTGTTTGCAAGATGGGTGCCTCCTATGTTGACAGCAGATCAGAAGTTTCAGAGAATGGAAATTCTAAGGACACTTTGGGCTTGTTTTCAGGTTGATGCAGCCTCCTTGGGAGACTTGTGACCCAGGATGAAACATAGATTCACTACTTTGATCAAAAATCAAACTAGCAAAGCCAAAAATAAAGTAAAATACAATACAATGGAAACACACTGGTTCTCCAGCTCCCAAAAAGGTTCAAGCAAGTTGCATCTGTCAGCATGGTGATGTTTTGAGACAGTGAGGAACAGCTTATGATTGAGTTTTTACAAAGGGTCAAACTATTATTGGGGACTACTATAAATCAGAATTACGACAACATAAAAAAGCAGAGTGATGATGAAGTCATCCATACTGTTGAGGAGAATCTCAAGATGTGACCTTCTGGAAGGAATGGTGAAGCTTGAACATTGGTGGAACAAGTGCATTAAAATTAAAGGAGACTATGCTGGAAAACATGCATCCATCATTTAGAGTTACTGATTAACCTCAGCATGTTTTTGGACTGTTGGAGGAAGCCGGAGAAAACATGCAAATTACATGCAGAAAGTTTCCAGGCCGGATCGTGAACCTTGGATCTTCCAGCTGCAAGGCAACAGTGTTAACCACTAACCCTAACCCTAACCCACTAGCCACTATGCAACCCTGCTGAAAAACAAAGCAAGAGCAATTTTTGTTCTGTGATGTTTTGTGGTGATGCCGTGAACTTGTTGGAATACCCCCGTATTTCATCTATTCCAACCACATGAGTGTAAAAGCATAAAGCCTAAATGTAAAAAAAATATTAATGTCAAAAACATTGAGTGTTATTCAGCAGTGCTGCATTAAAATCTGTTGATTATTAATATATTTAGTCTGATATTCAAAACCTTTCACTGCAGTCAAAAATACGTTTTTAGTAATTAATGTAGTACTGATATTCTCTCAGTGCGGCAGCCTCAAACAATGTTTTATGTAAGCACAGTGTGTGTGTGCGTCTGCTGTGGGAAATGAATTGACGGCCGGTGATGTATCACCTTTGTGTTTCCTTTAATTAATCCTCCTCCTGTGCAGTAAAGTGAACATAATAATTCCACACAGGCTGCTCTGATCTGCCTAATGTGCTGCTCTACCTCCGACTTTAAAGCCAGCCCATAAATCCAGCAGCAGAGGAACCTTTAGAGACGCCGGCTGAATAATGTGGCGATTAGATGATAAGGAGGGACACAGCAGGGGGCGGGGCCAGCAGAGGGCGGGGCTTCCTCAGAGCGCCGATAAACTCACCTGAAATACAGTCATCGACTGTACCTGTGAAATCTGTGCAGGAACGCAGCACTGCAAATCACCGAAGTATGCAGACATCCGAACAGGTTTGTAGTGGAGCTGTCTACCTCGCTTCAGGAAATGACATCATCGACCTGTTGGTTTGTATGAAACTTGACATTCATGGTCCCCGAAGGAGAAATGAGACAAACTTAGGATTTACTTGTAGCTTAAACTCTGGGTTTACTTTTTATTTTATCTTTCTCAACTCTTGGATGGATTGTGATGAAACTTAGCAGACATTCACAGTCCCCAGATGATGAACCCCAGTGAATTTCATGATGCTAACACTAGGATTGTAAAAATATTATTGGCTCAACATCAGCATGTTTGTATTGCCATAGGGAACACCCTGCCATTTAGCTCACTGCCTCTGTGCCTTAGAGAATAACTAGTACATTTTAACCCTGTGATGCTGCATTGTGCGTCCAATTTCACACGCCTTCTTCTCGGCAAAATCGCTCTCCAAGTATTTATTATGCAACACATATCAAAAGAAACTGCACAACTTGACCTTTCCATCAATGTCAGTTGCTTGTCTGGGCGATGATCTGTCAATGAGAAAAGTTTTGGTGTTTTGATCGAACAGCCATTTTCCCAGATCTGCTTCTCTGTGGAGTAAGTCGTGTTGTTTCATAACATAGGCCTACCACAAATCAAATATCACTGGGTTTGTGTATTTCTCAGTTCATTGCAGCCTTCCCGGTCTGTTGAAGCCTTGTCTGTTTCATATCTAAAACCCGCCTGCTCCTGTCAACTACAAATGAATTTGATCTGTCTGTTTGTAGTTCAAGCAGAATGTGTAAATTAATGGCCAACACATGGAGAGTATTTATGGGTTATTGGAGGACATTTTACATCCCACTCATCAAATTTCAAATAATCCAGGTACAAAATACTAAAAGATGCAGTTGTTGTGTAAATGTACTTGTCGTGAGACCAAATCTGAAAAAAACTACGAGAAAAGAAAGTTTGAAAGTATATTTAAAAATACCAAATAAGTCTGGAGTTCCCCCTAAAATACCATTTTTCTCTTGTCCCACCCCCCTGATGACAAAACTGAATCTCAAATAAAACAGTTCAAATTCAATTTAAACCTCCTTTTTTAGGTATTATTTTTTCATTGATGTCTCTTGTAATGGTGGGAACATTTTTTTAATTAATATAAGATTTTAAATAATAATTATTATGCACGGAACGTGTGTCCCACACCGACCCTGTTAGCATAACCTTTTTAGCTGGTAGAAGAAGCAAACAATGAATCACATGATACACTGGAATTAACATCATCAAACAGTTTGCCAAAAGAATGGGCAGAGCAAAGCTATGTCCTCTCTTCTATTTTTCATATTTTCATAACATTGTCAGCCTTGATTGAAAGTCTCTGCAACCCTGTTATGCATATTATTGGGATAAGACAAACTTCTTTTTACCTTTTTCTTTACTTGTTCCATCAGTAAGTTTGTCCTCTTGGTCAGCAGTAATAGCTAGCTAAATACACTGCCTGGTCAAAAAAAAAGTCACACGCTCAAATTTTTTGTTGGACTGCCTTTAGCTTTGAGTATGGCACTCATTCACCATGGCAACGCTTCGATAAGCTTCTGCAATGTCACAGCATTTATTTCTGTCCAGAGATGCATTAATTTTTCACCAAGCTTTTATACTGATGATGGGAGAGTCGGACCACAGTGCAAAATCTTCTCCAGCACATCCCAAAGATTCTCAGGTCTGGACTCTGTGGAGGCCAATCCATGTGTGAAAATGATGTCTCATGCTCCCTCAACCACTCATTCTCAATGAGAGCCCCATGAATCCTGGCATCGTCATCTTGGAACATGCCCATTCAATCAGGGAAGAAAAACTCCATTGATGTAAAGACCTGGTCATTCAGGATATTCAGGTAGTCAGCTGACTTCATTCTTTGGGAACATAACATTGCTGAACCTGACCAGCCCCAAATCATAACCCTAAACCCCCACAGGCTGGTAGGTACTAGACATGCTGAGTGCATCACTTCATCTGCCTCTCTTCTTATCTTGATGCCCCCATCACTTTGGAACAGGGTAAATCTGGACTCATCAGACCACATGACCGACCACATTTGTTCCTTGAAGATGATGGTTCACCACTATCCTTCAGGTTTTAATAATGCGTGGGACGGATCTTAACGTGATTTTAGTAGTTCCAGAAATTTCCTTAATTGTTTTCTTTGCTTAATGCAGGTCAATAATTTGACCCTTCTGAGACAGATTAACATCCTTTCCATAACTACAGGACATGTCTTCCGACATGGTTGTTCAAAAATGAGAAGCTACTCACTGCATCAGCTAGGGTTAAATAAGTTGTTCAGCTGAAATGAATTAATCACTGCATTAATTGTCCAATGGAAGGCTCTTACCTATTTGCTTAGTTAAATCCAGGTGGCAACTTTTTTTTGGCCAGGCAGTGTATCTAGCTTGTACTCCGGAGAAAATGCAAACATTAGCATGGATTAGCAATCCTGTTACTGTGATTAGAATGGGGTTTGCAAACAACAAATAAAACATGTAATAAAATTGCACCATTAATGTGTAAGCTGAGCTAATCAAACCTTTAATAGTTTATTACCTATTAGTAATATGTTGCAGAAAATTGTAAAAGAGAAAGTTTATTTTTCAAAAGTTTTGAAGCCCAAATGTCCTCCAATTCTGGAATGGCCCTCATATTTAGTCTGATGTGTATAGTGCTCATTTACACTAAACATCTTCACTATTAAAAACATAACACAAGGTTTAAGTCAGTAAACCTTTTGCATACCAAGTCCTTCATCCAAAAGCATCTAAAATGTCTTACTGTTGTATTTTTTAAAACACATTTCTTTTGTCTGTAGATTTCCTGACGGACTTGTGCAGAAAACTGCTGCATGAGAGATGAAGTAAGAAACATGCAGGCAGTTTCAGTTTGGTTGTTTCAGATATTTTATGTGTTGCCTTGAGAAACTGTGCTCTGCATAGTAATGATGCAAAACTGAATGTAAATTTCAGATTGAATTTGGATGAAATGTGCTCAGCACTGACCTGAGGCCAGTTTCATTCACTGCATCCTCCTCTTTTTATAGGAACATTAAAACTTATTTCAGCTCCCTCTCAGTCAGCCAAGGAACTGAACCAATCTGGAGTCCAAAGTCCCAGCTCTGTTTTACAGCTGTAATATCTGCTCTCTGAATCCTCTGAGCTTGTTTTTAAGACTGTTTGTTCAAAAAAATCCATTGCTCATTTTAACTTCAGGCAGAAGTGGAAATGAATTGTTTTAACACACAGTTAAGTTTTCTTTCTGCAAACATGAAGCAGTGCAGAAAAGAAAGGTCAGAAGAAAAGGAAAAAGTTTCATTGTAAACGTGGCTTGTAACGGTATTGGCAAAATTCTGATCAATGACAAAGAATCAGAGGGAGTTGTACACAGAAGGACATTTATCAGAAAAATTAAAGATTAATACTCTACACGACTACACAGATGATTTGTTTGCAAGTTTTCTGTTTTACTTTTTACATTTTTTGCTTCAGTCACTATTACTCTCACTCAATCTCACTTTGAAAATATTGACAGAAATCCAATCCCACAGTTGTGGCCAGGTTTCCTTTCAAATCTAAGGTCAATGTTTTGATACATTTGCAGAAAATGAATATTATTATTAATATAAACATACCAGAGGGTACTGCATGGTGCTGCAGAATGCTGTGGTAACCGTTTTGGTTCAGATCACCTCTCACTCTGTACAAGCCACCAGCCCTAATCCCAGCAAAACAGCCCCAGACCATCACACTTCCTCCTCCATGTTTGACAGTTGATGTCACACACTGAGGAACCATCCTTTCTCCTATTCGACGGCGTACAAAAATCCTGCATGATGAACCAAAGATGAAAAGTTTTGATTCATCAGTCCATAATACCTTCTTCCAGTCTTCAGTAGTCCATTGGTGGTGTTTCATGGTCCAGGCAAGCCTCTTTTTCTTATTCTGATGTCTTAGAAATGGCTTTCTAGCTGCAACTCCACCTGTCAAACCTGCAACTCCAAGTCTTCTCTTCACAGTTGAACCTGAGAC